>NC_133216.1:33068046-33310546 GCF_040436345.1 Pagrus major
CAGCGCCCTACCCCCCACCCCACCCCTCCTACTGTCCAGACATGTAGTTGGTGACAGATTTAAAGGGGGAGGAAAGTGCCTTGTCATTTTGGATCTGGTTCAGACACAAACATAGGAGATGGAAATGACGCCAGTTGAGAAGTCATAAATAGATATTGTACATTAATGGAAATAAAATGAGTTGAGGAATCATCTATAAATAAATATTACATAAAAAAAAAGAGAAAACGGAATACATCACTGAATCAGTGTGACATATTTCAGCTAGGGTCTCCTTTAGGTTGTCTAATCACACCTGCAAACTTGAGGTTAACTTTAAGAAAGGAAAGAAAAACTCCAACTCAGAACAAGAGTGCATCTTTTCAATCTGTCAAAAGCAGTTACCTTCCACAGGAATATATATCACCTCAACCTTTGCCTGACTAATGTCAATATTTTAACATTTTGATATATTTTGTCCAGTTATAAGGTTTCTAAACATTCATGGTCAACATACTTTAATTATTAGTTAAAGGGTTAATGGGGTACTTCAGTGATTTTATTGTAATACTGTTAAGTTGAGGGACTTGAATGGGATACTAAAATAATCAGAATCAAAGCAGCAGACGGCCAGAAATCCTGACTTTTAGTCCCCAGTATGTCTCCAGTTCCAAAAATGCTGGATGTTACAAAATCCACACCCTCGTTTGTACCACAGGATTTGTTATGAATGGGTAGTCTCCACACTCAATCTGAGATGACCTCATCAACTCTACTATCTGAAACTATCAGCTTAATTTGCAGCTCACAGAGCATCGCCAGATGTCTGATAATTATCATATTTGTTCAAAACTTTTGCTTTCTGTCGGGTGTACGACAAATCATGCCAAAAGTGTCTTATGATAATTTGATTGGGAGTTGGTTTTAGTGTATTTTGTCTCTTTGTAATTTTTTTTGTTAAATGATCAAGGTAGCAAATTAAAGAAAATTATTTTACCTTTTATAGGTTTCCTGAGCAAAATATGTGAAGGTGACCCATTTCGACTGTATCTTGAATGAATGTATCCATTTGTAAATTGAGTGCAAAGGTGATTTTTTCATCCCATTCTTTCTACTGTGGGGGTTGGGGTGCAACCAATATCTAGTGATGTTTTTCTTGGCTGCGGTTATCAATATTCTAAATAAATATTTATTGATATTCCCCATCAAAAAGTCTGCTTTACCTAGAATAAATGTTTTGAAGTGGTTTGGTATCTTCATGTGGAATATTTCTTCCATTGTTTTATGTACCTCTGACTAGAAGTGTTTTAACCCAGGGCATTCCCAAAATATATGCCAATGGTTTGCATCCCGACCCCCACAGCCTCGCCAGCATCTCGGGTCTTCTCCTGTGTAGGTGTAGTGGATTTTTAGCTTTGGCATAATAAAAAACCTCATTAAGCATTTCCATGCGAACTCCTTCCATATATATGAGTTAGTACAATTCCATTGTAGTTCACAGTAGCTGTGCCATTCTTTTGTTATTTCAAAGTTTCCCTCTTTGTAGGCATGTCAAAAATTTGTTTAAACACCTGTAAAATTACACATTTGGCCTAATGTTTCACATACAATCATTTTCACCAAAATCCGATAATTTTAGCTTACCATCAGGCAGTGCTGTTAGAGAACTTTACAGTGACTTTCACATTATTGTTTGGCTATTTGGCCCACTATTAAAATATCCCAAAGTTTATGATTTTCTTTATTTTCCCAAAGAACGAAGGACAGTAAGAGAAGAGATCTGTGGCTTCAGGCCATCTGCAGAGAGGATGAAAATGGTAAACCGTGAGACCCAGCCAGTCAATACGTGTCCGTCTGTGTCAAACACCTGATCATACGTTAGTTAATGATGTTACTGAGTAAAAGACATTTGTGCTGATTGCACCTGTAGATCAAAGTGAATTAGAAAAGAGCAATTGCAAAGTTGTAACTACAGTTTCTACTGTGAAAAAATATGGCGTGACCATAAAACACCTGCTTTTAAAATGGAGTTTGGTTAAATAAACTTTCCACTTGACAAACCGCCAAGAGCAGACGGTGTTTTAATGTTAATAATTCACATAAATTGAGCTGACCTATCTTCTAATAATTAACCTTATAAACAGCATAAAGTAACATTGGAAGTGGAGCTAAACCAGGCTCATAGTGAACGGTTGCGTAATTAAGCACAAACAGCTTAGAACAGACGATGTCATTAGATTACAGTAACATCACATTGGACAGGTTATAAAACAGCTAAATAAAGTGTCTGACAGAAAAATTATCTGAACCTTCAATAAGATAGTTGTCAGGTTAGTCCACTGTGATGGACACTGGGACTGAAAGGACACTCATAAACCCCTATTTCTTTAATTGTTTTCTACAGTATATAATGATGTCAATGATAGATGACAACCACATAACAATCATGTTATGTGGTTGTCATAACAATCACGTCTGACCATCAGATTTGGGCTCCTAATAGCCAAAAATTCTTACAGTATTCTGATTTTATGCTATGAAATTTGCAGAGCCGTCGGAATCTGCATTTGCTTTGGATTTCCAAATTCCGTATGTAATGGTTATAGTGCCAAATGACAATATTCATTTGTTTGCTCGAGTAAAGTGACAGTTAATTGATCATCCATAGATATCCACATCCCTAATTTTCACTTCACTTCATAAAAGGTCCAGCATTTTCTTTGATACTGAACATTGGCACTGGATGTAAATCAGGTGCAAGAAACACAGTCAGATGATCAGACAGAGTTTAAACAGTCAAGTTAGCCAAACTTATTTGGAAAGAAAACATAAGGCAAATATAAAATGATCACCCGCACTATATACCCCCATCTCAGCTTACAGACAGAAGTGTCAGTCTATAAGATACATATGCCCATCACAATTTACAGACTGATACCTCTGTTTAACTTTGTCTTACCATCCGTATAATTTTTTGTACAATGGTAGATTAGTGACCGCCAATGCCAGTGGTTTAGATGATTTGGATAGACTGTTAGACTATCTATTAAACTAATAGACCTCGGAGCAAAACAGGACTCTATGGTGGGCGGCCATATGCCTAGACCAGTTGGGTTGAGAGAGCTGAGAGAGAGGGAGAGGGTGAGACAGAGAGAGGGAGAAAGGGGGAGATGGGCAGAGAGAGAGAAGCTCCATTCACACAGCCTTTTCAAGGTGGGAATATTGCGCCAATATTCCGCCTTGCCATCTGTGTGAAAGTTACAGAGGCTGAATGGGAGGACAGTTTCGTTCTGCCTCTGAGACGACGTCTGTGTGTAAGGGTAAGCCAGCAGCACAAGAGAGGAGTGTGTCGGTCTGATGGCATTCACAGTCTGACAGCTAAACAGATCCTTCACTCATCAAATAAAAGAGAAATGTCCCACACTTCAACCCATAAAGCAACGTTACAAGACCTAACAACAGTAATGTGGTAGCAGGTAGTGTATTTGGCAACTTATCTGATGAAGAAATACCAAATTTGTACATGGAAAAATCACTCACACTGTCTGTCCTACTGACTCTTCGTCACACTTCCATCTGAAAAACAACGCTTATCCCTGGCAGCAGGAGCCAGGCAGCTACTGTTGTTGACTGGCGATGATTATTTCTTTGTCACCTTCCACTGCTGTGTTATTGTAGTTACTGTCCCTGGCAACTTGAAAAAAACAAAGGTGGAGTAAAGGCAAGCCTTCACTGAGGCGATATTGCGGAATCTCTGTGTGAAAAGTGCTAGTTAGAGAGGGAGAGACAGTGTCAGGGAGGCAGAGAGGGGTTGGGAGGTGGAGATGTATGATATGTTAAGCTATGTTGCCTTCAATGCCTACATTGTTATCATTATTGAAATAATGGACAAGAACACAAAGTAGGACCCAGGTTGTACCAGAGTTATATCCTTTGACTAACTATAACTTTTGTCCAAACACACACACACACACACACACACACACACACACACACACACACAAACCACAGGTAGTTAGGAGATCATTTCCCAGTTCCAATCCTACTGTTTTAAGCTAACTGTCAGCTTTCTTCTTCTACCAGTAACAGATAGGTGCTGAAGATAGCACATATACTTCACAACAGACGGGTTGACTCGTGACCTGACTCCTCACATCAATGCTAACAAACTTGCTCAAATTCAGGCTTGTGTGGCTTGTCTCTGCCCCTATAGCCCGCCTTAAATTGAGCCTCACCTTCGGCAAACACATTTATTAGGATCTCTCACAGCCAGTATCCGTCGTCTAACCAGCCTGAGGAACTGAGGTTAAGCACGCAGCATCATCACAACTCGTCCTGGCCTGGTAACTGCCGACCCCACAGGGCAGGTGCCATCAGCCCGGCCCATCTTGCAGGTCAGCACCTGCGCCTCCTTCGACTAATCCAGCTCAAACGCTGAGGACAGCGTGGTTTAAGAAAAACGGTCACAGATGAGGAGAGTAAGGCAGGTGGTGGATGGATGGTGTGGGGTGGAAAGGTGACAAGTCGGAGAAGAGAAAGAGGGAAAGAGGGAGAGAGAACTGTGATGGTGATGGTGGATAAGACTCAATTTGAAAAACCGTGTAGTGGGAAATAACTGTTTTTTGCCCCATCATGTCATACAGCAAGGGCACCTACGTGCCAGCCCACTGGCTATAGACTGGAAGGAAGGAGTGTGTCTTTGTGAAAATGTGTGTGTGTGTGTGTGTGTGTGTGTGTGTGTGTGTATGCGCGCGTGTCTTTGTGTGCGTATGGCCAACCCCCTGTTTTTTTCCATGTGGGATTTACTTGGTCTGCAGTTAATAGGTGATAAAGTTCAAGGGGGAGGGATGGTGGGATTAAAGATGGTGTGTTGTTAGAGTGTGTGTGTGTGTGTGTGTGTATGTGTGAGCATGTGTGAGTGTGTGTGTGTGTGTGTTTGTTGACAGACAGACAGGCAGGCAGACAGACATGAAGACAAGCAGGAGTAGAGTTGTGTTGATGAAAGAAACAAGTCCATTGTGTGTGTTTTAAGATGTTTCAGTTTTTCTGACTCTGCTCCTCAAGCAGTTATATTGGTCTATTGGTAACATTTCCTTTCTAAACAGAAATTGGAATTGAATTACATACTGTATGTTGTCTACAGTAATCCATTAGTTTCAGAATGGGCTGATATTATTATTAAAGATTATTAAAGATGTCTCTGCTTACAGGGGAGTATGCCATCGCTGAATGCAGTTACCAGTGAACAACAACAGAGTGGTTTGCAGGTTGAGAAGTGGTTTGGATGTCAACAGATTATTACATCACAAAGACTTTTGCTATGAAGCTACAATCATGTTGATCTAAGTCAGTTAAGAGAGTCAACAGAGAGTGTTTTATACCAAATATTTTGTACTTTATTAATTCTTATTTAATGTGATCTTAACTAATTGTAAATGTGCACTCAATAACCAATTCCTTTACAGTAAGAAATGTCATTTTTCTCAAATTTAACAAAGACTCTGATGTTAAAATGTTGATAATAAATTAAAGTGTATTTGGCAACCCATTATGCATTTTATACTTTTACTTATGTTTTTATCCAAGAGAATGATTGTCAACGATCTAAGTGACAATCTGCCCTCGTTCTTCTTCTCCCGTCTACTGTCAATCACACATTCTCTGCAGACGGAGAGAGGCGCTCTATGGTATTACATCCCTCCTATGAACGCACTGATTGTGATCTGGCCTCTCCTTTTTAATGTACTTGTGCTGTTGTTTTGTACAAACTTGTAAGTGCACCTGGTTGTTACGATGTTATTTAGTGCATGTTGGTGCACCTGCACCTCCACACGCACTCAGATCAAATGTTTAACTTAAAACGACAGATTCTATTTTTCTCATCACAACACTGTGCTTATGCTCTGGCTAGGTTTCAGCACAACAACCACTTTGTTAGGGTTAGAAAAACTTAGTTTTTTGATTTAAAATAGCAACCTGTTTTGGTCAGTGTGGAGGGGGGCGTGGTCGAGGTGCGGCTGCGGGAGAGAGAGAGGTAGTGAGGGCTCAGGAGAGCAGCGCCAGGTGAGTGATTGACAGAGCTCGCACCCGGTTAGTAATCACTGTCTCCCTTTATATGCAGTAGCGTGCTGGACCTCAGATGGGAGATGCTGGGGAGACGCTCAGGAGAGCAGAAGGGGAAGCTGCAGGATGAGTCGCAGTACGAGTCGCAGTACGAGACGCACAAGCTTCTTCTGACCATATTATAGCATTGTGATTCAAGCAATAAAAGGCTTAAAGGGATAGTTCGGATTTTTTGACATGAAGTTGTATGACATCCTCACCATCAGTGTCGTGCATCAGCAGTGACTTTCCCCCACTGCGTCCTGTGAGCCGAGGTCTGTCCCGCTGTTGTTGCTGAAGAAAGTAGTTACGGCTAGTTTGCGGGGCCACGAAGATAAAGCGTTTTGCTTCAAAAAACAATATCCGTTCAAAAGAGTAAAACATTTGCATCACAAAATCGTTTATGACAAAAAAGTCAGACCTCACGATCACCTGGCACTATTTCCCCTCCCTTCGTATCACTGCGCGCTTCCGCCTGTTGACACACGGCACCGCTCCGTCAGCTGTTTCACGGTGTTTACATGCTCGGATGTGCGAGAGAGCTAACGTGAGAGCTAACGTGAGAGCTAACGTGAGTACTAGCGAGATTATTAGACAAGAGGATATATAAAAATGGATTTGCGATTATCCGGGTTGCAACAACAAAGATCACACCAAGTCGCCGTATATATTTCACCGCTTTCTTGTCACGGACATTGCTATTAGGCAACTTTGGCTTCTTGCCATAGGCTTGAACATTGAAGCGAGACTGCCAAGGGTGAAAAAGCTTTGTGTGTGTAGTGCACACTTCAGCAAGGACGATTATGTTCCTACACGCCCAGGAAAGTGGAAGAAACATGTTTTGAAGAGCGCTGCTGTGCCACGACCCCAGGTAAGAACAACTATCTACAAGCTAAAGATGGTGCCTTTTTATATGATGACTGTTATTATTAATGTCAGCAACTATGTACTGTCTGTACAGGTCCAACTTCAGCTTGGACAGCTTCTCTTTCTCTCTCCTTTCTCTCTGCCCGTTCTAACTCCATTTGACGAAGCTCGGTGTCTGTGTATTCGGGTTCATAAAGATATCCCTTTGGCTCTGTGGTAAAAGGAATGTCTTCATCACTCGTTTCGTAGTCAGACATATTTACGTTTACCATCCTAGCATGTAAACACCGTGAAACAGCTGACGGAGCGGTGCCGTGTGTCAACAGGCGGAAGCGCGCAGTGATACGAAGGGAGGGGAAATAGTGCCAGGTGATCGTGAGGTCTGACTTTTTTATCGTAAACGATTTTGTGATGCAAATGTTTTACTCCTTTGAACGGATATTGTTTTTTGAAGCAAAACGCTTTATCTTCGTGGCCCCGCAAACTAGCCGTAACTACTTTCTTCAGCAACAACAGTGGGACAGACCTCGACTCACAGGACGCAGTGGGGGGAAAGTCACTGCTGATGCACGACACTGATGGTGAGGATGTCATACAACTTCATGTCAAAAAATCCGAACTATCCCTTTAAATCAAGAACTGTGTGCTTGGTGCTTACTGAGAGAACTCACGGTAGCACAGGAAAGGCTACAGTCAGCACAAACACTGCTGTAGATGTCCAATGGTCTTGTAAAAAAAAAAAAAAAAATCAGTTCTTTTCACCACAAAAACAGCTGGAAAGTGTCCTGAAAGTGTCTTTAAAATATCTAGTGGTGTCACAATAACAAATGTTGAAACGGCGCAGTCCCTTGACAAAAATATCCCCATCCCCTCCACCTCATGACATGATAGTCAGTTAGTAAACATGTAATGTGAACATAATATGACATGCAGAAAACATAACTGCTAAAATTTTATCCTGGCAACTGGGCTGAAGGATGTATCTGACATTTTTTTTATTTACTTCTACCTCAAACACATTGACAGTTATAACTGCATTTCATTCTGCCTATTACCTCACGGTTGGATCTTGTGCGTCCGATGGCCAAAATATTGGTACTTAGCAGCTATTAACAAGCAGGTACAACCCTGAAGTTATTTACCTTCCATTATCCAGTATAGTTTAATAGTAGACCTAGTTATCAGCATTTGCTCTATATTCATTTAGTATAACACTTTTGGCGGCACCTTTGCTGCACCATTCCCGATCCTGTCAACAGAATAAGGTGAGAAAATCCAAAATGCGTTTTGTGTTTTTTGGCCCACTTAATAAAACATACTGCTGACAAATAAAACAGAAAGCAGAGAAACAGAAAGGTGATGCAAGCCTGTGTGCATTATGGTGGACAATTAAAGCAACACTATGTAATGTTAATGTAGGCACAGTCTTAAAGTGATTCTGAAGAAAAGCAGTTGATTTTTGAGTCTAATTCTCAGGAAGTCAAATACCCAAATATTCTCTCTCCACTTGTCTCACCTCTTTCATTTCTGGCTCTTTCATTTTGTCATCCCATCACCCTGAAGTCCCCCCTTTTCTTTTGCTCCCATCCCCACCACACGCCCTCTCACCCTGGTGTCTCTCAGCCCATCCCCTCTCATTCGTGGGTGTTTTTGGGGTATGCTGCAGACGCAGGGTCGTGCCTCTGGGTGTCACAGTGGACTGCTGGGTGCTGTGATGGGTGGACATGCTAGGCAGCCCACTACTGCTGTGACTGATCCCCTCTGCTGGTGATGATACCTGCGTGTCATCAGTCCTGGCACCCTCTGCACACTTCACAGGGAGGCTGAAAATTAAACAGGGGCTCCCTTCCCTGCCTGTGGCCCAAGGAAACGTGTGTGTGTGTGTGTGTGTGTGTGTGTGTGTGTGTGTGTTCATGTACAGGAGCACTTTTATATCGGGAGTGGAAGGTACATGTGGATGGGACTAGATTAGACTTCAGTGTGATTTCTTTTTTAATTTCTGTGGCATCATATAATACGTACTGCTTGCATACATCCATGTGGCCTTGTAAGTTGTGAACTGATGATGTCTGAGCTAAACAAACAAAAGCTTACTGGTATTCTTCACTTTCTCCCCTCTTCTTTCTTACTCCCTTCACTTGGCTTTCTGACCTCCAACACTTCTCTGCTGACAGCGAAAACACCACCAAGTTGTCAAGGAACACTGGCGCTGAAAACACAAATACACACACATGTCAGAGAGCACACAAACACAGCAGGCTTTTAGCTAGCCAGCACGACAAGCCAAAGCCACACTTCACACCTGGGCTGGCTGGCATTTATTGGGTAAGCTCCCACCCGGTGGGAGGAGAGGGAAGAACAACACCTTGCCACTGCTAAAACAATCTCACAGCTCCGTGACCGGGGGAAAACAAAGGCAGCAGTGCAAAAAGTCAAGAAAGGCCATTTGCCAAATTGTGACTTGTTAACAGAAAATTGGGCTGAAATTTTGAACAGTGTTGGGAATTTAATCGCTTCACCAGCTCATAAGAATCACTGTAACCTCTCAAGAGTAAGTGTGTTTGTGCCATTGGTGTCAAATTCAAATCCAAAGTTGTCTGTTTTTATGAACATTTAGAATACACCAACAACAATGGATCAGGTGTCCATGTAGGATGTGAAAGGAATTGCTCAAAGTGACGAACCCAGAGAGAATTATCATCAAATACTGCAGTTTCTCTCAGCTCTCCTTTGTATTTTAACATCTTTTTTGTCTTGCTTTTCTGCCCTGCAATTTAACTGTTATTTACTTAACCTCATATCCAGGAGCACCAGTCAATTGTCACAGTCAGACCGGGGATGTGTGCTCTGAAAAGGTGATCGTTTGTTTAAGTGAACGACTGAGTGGTATGCTGATTAAATGTTGCTGCCGCAGTGAATTGTGGGACAGATTTATCTCCTTTCCTTTCATAAAGGATGGTCCACTAATTCCTATGCTAAAGGGGATGCGAAAGGAAGCAATGAAACACTTTTTCTCAGGATTAAGAGAGTTCAAACAGCTCTTATCTTGGCTGCAACTGAACTGCCACCAGGTCCTTTCACTCAGTTAGGAACCTTTCCAAAAAAAAGGCAAAAAAGGACTATTGGACCACAGCCCTACATTTCCCACATGACCAGAAACATGACTGTAAAAGGTGAATGCGTGCTAATGTGTAAATAGGAAACTGTTAGCACATTAGCCAACTTATGACAATTTTGTGCAGTGTTCTGCTGTCGCCAGAGACTATAAAAATAATCAATTAATGCTTTTTAGAATTTTAGTTTATTACGACTTCTGTCTCTGTCAAGGAGGTTATTTTTTCACCCCTGTCCATTTCTTTGTCAGCTGGATTACACAAGAACTACTGAAAAAGATTTCCATGAAACTTGGATGGAGAATGGGTCACAGCCAAGAATAGAAACCCAAACCCTAACCCACTTTCCTTAACATGGCAAGATAGGGTGTTTTTTGACATTTTCATCAATTTTTCAGAGAATGATGCATCAATCTTGATTAAAAACACCAGTTGTATTAAGGTGGCTGGTATCTATGAGTGAGTACAGTTTGATGTGGATCCTAGATCTGATAAACTTAAATTATGGTTAAGCAGTTATGGGTGTACTAGGCTACAATGTCATCATAGCAGCAGTAATAGGAATAATAATGGGAAAAAATAAGATCCAAGTTTAGCATGTACCATTTTTGATCTTGGAAACAATAGTTAGAGAAAACCTTAACTCTGTGTCTGTACTTGCTTTTTTTCCAGAGCTTTCTCTATACAACATTTTGCTTTCACATGACTGAATACTAGACCACATAATCACAATTTAACTTCATGACAATTGAGCCAACAAGGCTCTGGGAAAAGCTAGTAAGTGGACCTATGGTAAAAAAAAAAAAAAATTGTCACACTTCTAAGTCGTGATAAACTGGAATTGTCCTTAAATTTTGTACAAATCTCTAAAAAGAAAAAAAAAAAAAAAAAAAACTAGATGATTTCATGTCACTTTGTTAAGGTCAAACAAGCTTTCCTTTTGCCACTGTCATGAAGTAAAAATGTGCACATTACCTCCAAGTGCCAAGACATCTCCATGGTCCTCAAAATGGATCCAATTTACACTTCCCTCTCAGCACTTTATTTTTATGTCCAGCCCTTGAGAAGACAACGACAGACTGTATTAGAGCTTTTATGCAACGGTTTGAGGAGACTTAGTTGTCAAAAATCCTAATAAAACACTTTCTCTGATGGCGAATTCACCATAATCACGCCAAGTACTTTGAAGGTGACCTGTGTTTTATCTGTGCTCATTCTTTTTTTCCTGCTGGTGTATTGAAAATGAGTTATGGCAGGAATGGGAGTGAGGGGCGTGTGAAGGGCAGGGTTTTAAAAGGCTGGTGAGAATGAGGACAGGAGGTCTAAACAAATGAAAGGTTGAAGGGCAAAAGGAGGAGGAAAGGGAATAGCTACCCTTGCTAATATCTATGCTATTGCTATCAATGCTAATATCCTTGTCTTCACTATCCATGCTAATGGTGATCTTGCTAGAACAGCAGTCTGGTTGTGATGGTAATGTATTACACTGGCTGGAGTAGGGCTTAAGGCAATTTTAGACCAATTTCAAACTTTTTTAATTTTTTAATTTTTTAAACATGCTGCTTCTCAGTTAATGTCTTACATGAGTAAAAGTAATATCTTTGAGCAATACTGATCATGATTCTGCACATAAATCTCCTTAAAACTGTTCTGATATTAAGGACATTTCTCTTGTCTAGTTTCGCTTCTAACATATCTTTCTCTCTTGTAATGGAAGAATTCTCCTCATCTCCAGCCCCCCTGTTGTATGGTGTTCCCCAGGGGTCAATTCATAGTCCTTTACTATTTTCTATTTATATGCAACCTATGTATCCTTTGGTTTCAGGTAACCTGACATAGCCAAATTGTCTCATGTTATGACTTATCCTATATGGACATCCAGCCCAATGAGTTATATAATCAGAGGTCCTTTTATTTGATCCCCTAAACCTGACCTGTGAGTTTTAAAAGAATATTGGAAACCTGTGCATTAAGGTAGGGAAGGTGATTCTGGAAAAAGATAGTTGATTGTTGAATCTCATTCCCAGGATGTCAAACACCGATGCAATGGGTTGATATTCAGCCCGAAATTCTAACCCAAAAGGACGGCATTTGACAACCTGGGAATGAGACTCAACAACTGACTGTCTTTCTCCAGAATTGCCTTCCTACCTTTAAGCACTCTGCCTGCAATTTTGGTGTGATCATTAACGTTGAGCTTTGTTTTGACATACTAATCACAGTACAATCATGCTTTTTTTCAACTTAGGAATGCAGAAGTTAAAATTATTTACATGGACCTTGACAAATGATTATATTATTGTAACTCCTTGTATTTGGGGCTGAGCCACAGGGCCATCTCCTGGCCACTCTGGCTACCTGTTAGCTATATAATTGATTTTACTAATATGGCTTGTTTGCTAAACAATACAAATACAGCTAAACAAATAGGCTAACACCTCAATTTAAGTATATAGTAGTATATGTTCAAACTCCCATAGATCATTACCAGAAACACTTACAGAGACACCTTGGGAAAAAATTATCATAACCTTTTTAAAGAGCTCAAAACCATGCCTGTACCGCTGTCAACAACAGCCTTGAATTCACTTTGCTGGAATAGGCATTTTAGGAAATTTTAACCTTTTTTAAATAGCAGATCGGTTATTTCTGTTGTTTATTATACACGGTAGAATAGAGGTGAAAGGTAACAAACATATGCTGATCATGGGGGGGACAGGGGGGTCTGGAAACAGAGAATCGAACCCTTGGTTAAATTAAAAAGGTGAATTGTAATACCAAAATTCTGTCTTTTGTAGATGATCACAGTGATATTTCTGTAATAAAATTAGGTGAATATAACCTACACAACTTTTAAATATATGTTATTTATTTTTTATTATTTTTCTTTTTTCTTTAACAAAATCCTCTGAGGAGTATGTTAATAACTATTATTAATATTGATATAGTTATTTTAAAGTTTTTAACATGCTGGTACTTAAGTTATTTACCTTTCAATTATTCAGTATAGTTTAAACGTATATACATACCAGTTTGTTGCACTTTTCTTGCTTAACAGTACTTTTGATGGCAGATTTGGTGTCCCCCTCAGGAATCACTCTTGAGAAACTTTCCTGTTTGTCTTTCCTGTCTTTACCTGAGTATATTTTTTTTTTTGACAACTTTTGACTTTTCCTTTCTACATAACACAAATATCTGTACTTCATACTCCTTACATTTTCAAAACAGGCTCTTTACTTTTGTTTTAATGCATTTGAGGGGTTAAAATACTCAACTTTACATACTGTGTCATCATACCTTTAAACTTGTATAAACTGTGTAATATCCTGACAAATGAATAAACTTTACTATTTACTGCTGAGTGTAATTTGTTCTTGCAACTGCATAACATTTGAATTATAACTTTAAAATGCCATGTTATATCATATCTGATGAAATAATTTCAGTCAAGGATGTGTACAGATGTCTTAGCTCCCATGTTAAGGATGCTGTGGTTCATGTTTGTGCAGCTTTCTTTAAACACCGTTGTAGGTCAACTGACAAACAGGATAACGGCAGTCTTATAAGCTTTTATTGAGATTTGTAAGGGTTTTCTTTTTTTTCATATCTGAACTGGGTATTACCACAAGATGATAAAGAAACAACCAGAGACAGGAGAGACATAAATGTACAGGTTAGCCACACATCTACAACTGTTCCTCTCCAGCAACCTTGACTCCAAATCTACCACTGCAATTAGAAACAAAATGAGGAGAGCTGTTGCTGCAAAACAGATTGACCCACTTGGATGCAGTCAACAATAAACTGGCCATTCTTTACCTTTTGTTGTCGCCTCTCTCCCTGTCTCCTTTTCTGCTGGGAGGGGGAGGTGGTTGCAAAACAAGGTCTTTGAGTGCCAAAATGACTGTTGTTGTGTGATGTTTACAGTGGCCTCAGAATCAGAGCAACAAATTACACTGTCAGGGACACATCCATGTGGGATGAAGAGGAGGAGAAGCTTCGAATGTTCACCATTGAACACCTTCAATGGCTGGTAATACAAGAGGCGTGGCTGCTCCTATTAAAATGTGGGCCTGAATCAATAAGAGGCATAATTAGAGTTGTTAGAGCAAATTAAAACATGGCTATTATGTGGCTGTACAATGTTGCTCTGTAAACTGTCATTACACAGGGAGAAGCTTTGTGTGTATGTGTGAAGGAGGATTTTGGCAGTCGGTTAGAGATGGAGGATTAGATGCGATAGTTGCCTCCTTCTACTGTAATTACCACTCCCTTTATTGACAGAATGCTCACTTTTCTCTGGCTTTTGTCTAAACTACAATTTCCTCTATTGTACAGTAGTAATTTTGAAGTGTATTTCTGCAGCAGCGGTGCCTCTTTTTCACTGTTTGAAATTGTTGCTATCCTCAGCTCAGATGAACAGTAAACTGCACCCACCTCCATACACACACACACATCATTCAGTCATTGTGTGTTGTTATCAAACATTCACTGTGTGTGTACAGAAGAAAGACAAATGCTGAGTGTATAACATCATTCATACAGTATATAAAAAGTATGTCTTGATCACATTGTCAGTTACATACTGACCTCTTTCTGCATTCTGTTACTGTGACTGTCATTGGGAAAAGTACTGTTTATGTTTTCATACACGTACTAATCCACTTCATTTAGATGTTTAAGTGGGTTCCTTAAAGTTCCATTAGTCCAGTATTTCAGGTTGCTACACAGTCTGATTAATGTCTCAAGACCAAAAAGAGATCTCTCTAATGCATGCTCCTCCCTCCTTTAACCCAACAGGTAGGGCTAAATTAAATGGATAGATTACACTGAGCAAAGTGTTCTTTTCATGTGTTTATTGTTGTGTGTTACATGATGTGCTTTTCCCCTGTGTCTGGGCCCCCTGGTGGCCAGAAGCAAATGCCAAGATTCAGCTCTATTTTACAGGCAAATTATACTTTCTACATCTATGTACAGTATGTAGTTGTGAGAATCCACTTGATAAAGTCTTCAGCTGCTCATGACCTCTGCTGATCTAAGAGAATGTAAAAGCATACATCTGTTTGATTGCACATGTGTTATATATGTCTGTGTTCAAACACACCAAATGTAGCAACTTTTATGTAAAGAATATTCTTTTGCACAAGCAAACTGAAAGACACAGCCCTACTCACACAGTCACACTAGACCTGCACTCATGCACGGTATGCCCAGGGTAACTAACACCTCCTGTTAATGCACAAAAAGCTGCCTTTAGTTCAGTCAGAGAAAATTGTATTAAGATTTGACTTTTTGTAGGAAATGGTTTGACATAAATGTGATGGAATGGGGTGTGCTCATGGAGAAGGCTTTCAAAGAATCCACTGTTAACACAAGTGATATCTTTGTGCAAGTACTGTGCTTACCAATGTGTTCCAGGAGAGTGTCAGTTTGTTAAAGGCCATGAGTGCTGTTTGAAGTAAATTTGAATATGTTAACAGCTAAACATAGGGAACAGGGTTAAATATCTCACTTCATCATCATTAGATTCATAGTTTGATGAAGGTTGGGGTTCAAGGTAGAAATGCCTTTCATTAATGGGCCCTTCGCTGTGTCCTAACTTTGTGTGATGTAAGTGAGTGTCAGTGACAAAATCAGGGTGTCCTCAGTGGCCAGAAGAGAGACACAGCACTGTGCCGTATGATGCAGCGTTTTGAGCTCCACACCCTCTTTCTATTTTCATCTCTGACGCTCGCATTGAAAGTGCGACATGGACAATGACTGGTTGATTCATTAAGTTAAAATGAGGAGTTCTTACAATACTGTCTCCTTTTTCTGCAAAAATCTAAACAAGGTGGCAGCTGGCTGGACGGTGATCGCGAGGCAGCTGAAAGTTTCTGGTAAAGAAACACACCATCTCGATTGCTGTTGGCTATAATGTATGTCATATCCAATAAATAAAAACATCTGAATATCACAGTATAAAATGTGTGTTTTCTTTTCAAAAAGTGCAAAAGTATGAAGACTGACTGTCTTCACCTATCTTTTACTTGACTAATTAATTCTTCAATCTGATCTCCAGCACACAGCTGATAGGTATGTGGTTTGTTTACATGATGTAACTGAATGTGTATTTAATGGATTCAGTGTAGACAGTGAGTGTCTGACATCATGCTGCATCGGACACTCGCATGCAGTTAGGACAAGGTGTAAAATGGGAGTATTCCACATGTTTATATTGGCACCACTTCTTCATATCACTTCATTGGTTGTTGAATTATTAGTTTGCATGTAAATGTAGCCAGTATAAATGGCAACATTATGGTAACTTATTATGCAAGGAATTTATGGATTCCTCACAGATTCAAGTAAGGCCAGTTTAAGTGTTTTTTTCTTTGTCTTTCCTGTCATTCACCTTTTGTGAATCAAACCCATAGAGTAACTTTTTTCAATGTGTGCTCTACAAGTGAAAAGTTTAGATTTTTAGTGTGCAAATGATAATACTTCTCAGAAATATCTCCAACTGTCTGTGACAAGTTATCATTGACAACAAAGCCAAGTAACAGCCATTCCCTACCAAAATATGATGCTGGACAAGGTGCAGCATAATTATAGAGTGCTCACTGACAGAAATCAATTTGAGGCGTGCTAATGGCCTGAGTCCTGTATTGGAGAGTGCTCTCATTGACTGGCCTGGTGTTCTATTTGGTACAGAGCAAAGTTGGAACAATTACAGTAATCTGCGTGTGGAGTGATGGTCCTCCATGTGGAGTGGAGCTGAGGTGAGTGGTACTCAGCACTGATCAGCCTGCCATAACAAAGAGAGGCAGTAAAGCAAGGCACAGTTTGGAGGAGTGTATGATGGGATGCCGATATTCCACAATGATTGGAGATATTGATTGAGAAGACTGTCAATGACTGAAAAGTTTGCTCTTATCAAAAATGTAGTTTACAGTGAAAATTCTGGAGGAGGTAAAGGGTATATATTAGCTGGCCAAGCACTCCATACCAAAGCTCATTTCCATCAAGGCAGTTGTGGGAAATTAAAATGTATGTATACAGTGCAGGTTTACACGAGGGCCTTAAGGAAAATATCTGATTTTTGGGGAAAATATTGCCATTATGAATATTAACCTTAAACTGGCATCGCTGGTCTACATCAACTGACTTGGGTAAAGCATAATGAAACTAGAATAAGAATAATAGATGCTTAGTTGTTGAGGTCCTCCCAGTACTGCTTCTTTAAAACCAGTCAGTCAACTCTTACGTAAACTTGGCTACTCTTCCATTAAAAAAACAGTTTAGCTCGCCTGTATTAAGATACGTGGCATACTTCAAATAATTTAGTCATATTGTACTCATTGGTATAAGTTACACAGTTGACCGTTTTTGTTCAATACTGTCACTGTTTTAGCAGCTTCATGTTAATGTTAACTTCACACACTGACAGACACGCTGCTTCACAGTCTTGAATCTAGCTGAATCTTTTCAAGAGTTAAGGTTAATTTATTTGTCATTCCACAACACAGGGTTGTACAACAAAATTAAGTTGTAGTCGTTTTTTTAACCAGGGTGTTGATGTAAAGATCATGATAGGTTCTCTGTGATGGAAATTCCAGTGATCTTAAAACTATCCACCTGCTCCACCTCAGCTCCACTGATGTAGACAGGGGTGTGAATCTTTGCCCTGTTCTTTCTAAAATCAACAATCAGCTCCTTGGTTTGCTGACGCTGAGCAGTAGCTCGTGCTCTGTGCACCGGCCTGCAAGATTGTTGGAAAGTCAAAGTATGAAACAATGATATGAAGTTTGTTTAAATGTTTAACCGGAGAATCTGACAACTTTTACAGAACCTACTATCTGTCAACTAGGTGATTGCCAAGATCAGTTATCTAGAGAGAAGACCCACCACTCTGTGGGTGTTTATGAACATGAAGGCTCAGCCCCATATCATATATATATATATATAACATCAAATATACAGGAGTGTGTCTGCTTTAAAAAAACCCTTTGTTTATCATAAGAACTAAACCTTCCACCTCTTACAGCTTGCTATGACACTCTTAGTTATACATAAAACTGCAGCTCTCATGGTTTCTAAATTGCACTCTGTGAATGTGATATGAAACCGATAAGTCATCCATTGTAATACCTACAAATTGCTAGCCATGCTCAGTCACTAGAACACACTTAACAACGATGGAATAGCCATGCGATTATTTTGGGGTTATAGGTCACATAGCTTACCTAGGGACACTTTGACATGCAGTTGGAGCAGGGGATCGAACCACCGAACCTCCGATTACTGCCTGATCCACTCGACCTCCTGAGCCACAGCCTAAATATAAAAGGTTTTGGAACACATTTAAGTAAGACTTATGCCTTGATTCCACCAGGCTATGACCTTGCATGCAGTTATGTTCCATCCTCCACATGGCTTCTTACCCCATTGGGAGCGTTTCAGAAGTGGAGTGTCATGGCTGCCAGATATTGTTGCTCAGACTGTGTTTATTCCGTCAGAGCAGGCTACGAAGTTAAATGGCTTCTTTTTATTTGTGTTTAATGTTTTTATTTTCAGACTTTGTTGCTTTAGATCCTTAGTTTACACAGGCTGTTATATTTTGAAATTTGACTGGATGCACGATGCCAGTCCACTGTCTGAGTCTTGGTGCGTGTTCCTCGGAGAGCCACTTCTGGGATGCTGCTGAAACGCATCATGGAGTGCCGTGTGAAACCACCAGCATTGTCTAGAATGGCCGCGATCTGCTCTTGCGGCCATATCGCCGCCAGAAAAATTGTTTGGGAAACACAACAAGCATGTGCAGTACATGATGTGGCATACAAAATACAAAGTGCAATGCATGTGACATAATAAAATGTGACAGATCAAATCCACAATAAGCTGTACACTTACTTTTCACTAACCCCAAGGGTTGCCCTCCACCTGTAAGGATGAACAACGATGAGGATGAAAAAATTACAGATGTGCGGTTATCTGAAAATAATGCACAACTTCCTGCCATATCCATCAGACCTGAGTACTCTCTATTGCAATGGTGTACATCGTTACAGCTTGTAGAGCCTTAACACATAAACTATCTGAGAAGGACACACACATACATTCAAACTCTTGATTTGCCCACTGTATGTGCATGCTGTTCTCACTCTGCCTTCTTGCTCTCCTATTGCTGGTCTTGTTCTTACAGAGAGCTATATCATACTCAGCACATCAAGGCTCAGCACATATAGGATAAACAATGCCACTGTCAAACCCATCACTTGGCTGCGTCCCCAAATCAATTCCTCACACTCTTCCTGGATTAGCCATGGATGACTTAATTGATTCAGCACAGTCAAGTGATCTTCAAACAAACAGGCTTTTCCAACTTGAAAAGGGAGTGACAGCCACCAAACCTGAACTCTCTGTAGATGACAAATCATTCCTGCAGGCAACAGACGTTATTCTTAACAATGGTGGCTGGCTGCTGCTGGAAAGATATCTCCCGCCTGTCCTACATTCCTATAGGCTACTTCATAAAATGGGTGAAGAGTGAAGCAAAGCCAGCGATGGGTCATTGCTGCCGTTTACTAATCAAGGAGTCTTGAAGATAAATTTCTGTGATAAAGGATACGCCTCGTTGTTGGCACATGCCTCCGAGCTGCCGGCGAGAGTGAGACAGAGAGTCTTTTTAGGGGTTTTCCTGACTTTTTTTTTACACTACAGTTTAATCTTGCCTTGAAGCAGCGGGATGACAGACAGGGAGATTAACACTGGTTCTATCAGAGTCCAGTTAAGCGAGGGCCGTTCATGGCGGATTCTTATTGTGCCAAAGCCCTACGGATGTAGCTTTTTATTGTAATGTACAGTAATTGCAACTTATTCCCAGGAATAAGTAAAGCTCATTGTGGCCTCCTCATGTTCTACATTTAGCACATGGAAAATGATACCTTGATATCATCACATTTCTGGGTATCACTGTGTTGCCAGCAAGCTACATTTCCAATTTCCCCCACAAAATATAAAAACTTCATTCAAACGAAGTCTTGGACAGAATCACAGGGAGTGAGTGATATGTATCCACAGCTCTGTTGAACATCATCAGACAGGAAACAGGGAAGTGTTTACTGCTCTGCCAGGAGGATGTGCTAGGACAGGTTTCTCCCACAGCAGGCAGACTGAGTGGAGAGATTGCAGGAGGAGGTGTGGGAGTGGGATGGAAATGATGTGTGGCTGCTCAGCAGCAATGAAAATATGTGTCAAAATATCCTCACACACGTGGCCACTTAGTTTGCTAAAGGTTTATACAAAGAGGGGAGAGGCAAACATTTAATATGCTGTAACTGTAAAAGTAAACCCAGGTTATTTTAACACAATACCGATAAAGATCTTTTTTTTCTAAAATAGTTTTAAAGGATTTCTATTTATCTCAAGAATATCTCTATTCTTCACAGACATTATGGTTTCCATTAAGGTCACTCCATCTTTGCCTAATGGACAATATGGATAAAACACTTGGCAGTAGTAAATCTATTTTGACCACATATCTCGGTCATCCAAATGCTTTTGATAAGATGAATCAGGATTTTATTTAGTAAAGTGCAGAAATATGTTTTTCATGACACTGTACACTGTACATGTGGTAAAGGAATGTGAAGAAAATGTCAACTACAGCGGCATTTGCCATATCATCACTTCTTGAGCCACTATTATTTCTCGATTGTAATGTTTGCAGACAAAATTTGATCGGCTCCTTTGCATTTAAAGTTTCACTCTTGATTAAAGAAGCTAACTGTCATGAGGACACAGTCTGGGCTCTATTTTGTGTGTCTCCTCATCTCCTCCCTCCTCCTGCCTGTGACCCGGAAATCGGTCTCAGTATGCCACATTGATTAGTTGTGATGTCACATCTAAACAGTCACCACCCTCAGCCACGCCCCCAACACGGTCATGATTCCAAAAACACGACAGAGATGATGTGGAATCTCACTTGAGAAAAGTTAATTGATTCAAGTTTCAGCTATAGATACCTTAGAAGAGTTGAAAAGAGCACACAGTGTTGGTGAATAAGTAACCGAATCTATTGATATTGTACGGAGTGATTTTGTCTTCATACACTTGTTGTTTATCAGGTTATGTTGTACTGAATTGCAATAGAATGCAGTTCAATACAACAGCCCTGCAATTCCTACAGAAGTTTTCACTCAGTGTTTAACACAATGAGTTTAAAAGATGTGGCTGTTCAGCTGACAGGAGTTGCATAATGGGAAAAGTAAAAAATGGGTGAAGAATTTTGAAAATGCCGATTCGGAATTTTCTTTGACTTTTATTCAATATTAAGTTATTATGTCAGACCCTATTGTACCGGACCTTTGTGTTTCGTTAACATCAATAAATGACATTCATTATATGCAGTATGCTTGTCACAAAATCAGTTTAATTGTTTTCCTCTTTTGATTTTTGAATAACACAATTCTTAAAGTTACTGATTTTAGTATTTAACACTGATTTAAACTGATTTTAGCATGCAACATAGAATACTCTGTTCTCCCCGTTCTTATTATACATTGAAAGGAAACATGCAGAAATGGTGAGAAGAAAATATCAATTGTTTTTCTTTATTCTATTTGCTAGATAGGGTTGGGATGGAATTTTTTTCAGTGACAAAACATATGCTTTCAGTGCTGACATCAACCTGCTAATTAATTTTCAAACACATTATTTGGTTGTTGTTTTTGCAAAGTAACCTTTTTTTCATTCATAATAAAAGACAATCCTCTCAAATGTGCTGGTCATGTCAAAAAGGAAACAGCCCAACAGGAAGTCTGCTGACATAATTTGTGATTTAAAAAGAAATATCGGATGAAATAATAAGACTCAAAATCTGACCAAGCATTAAGCCTGAGTTCACTATGCAAAAAAAAAAAAAAAAAATACACCTAAATGCTTTTACTTACTGAAGGTACTACACCATGACTGTATAATGTTTCAGTCATGGTTACCAGAGAACATTTTAGTTCAGAAAAAAGGAAAAAAAGAAAAAAACACCAAAAAACAAATAAAAGAAAACACATGCAACCATCTCCTGAATTAAAATACGTCAGGGATACAAAATAACTTTATGTCCTACTCCTAATATGTCCTTTTGCTGGCTTTTAAAGGGATAACATAAAAGTACATGAGTTGCTGCCATGCCAATTATCTCGTCACACATTATAAAGGTATGTAAACTTCTACATTTTTATCCTCTCAATTTGCTTTGAATATGAAACCAGGGATCATGGAAATGGCATTTGTTTCAGAAACAAAATCATGCTTATAAAGAATGTGCATTGAGAGACACAAGTGTGTGGATGGGGCTAACGGCGGGAGGAAAGACTTGACAGAAAATGGCGAATAAAAACAAAAATCAGTTGAAAGATGGAGGTAGAGACGTGAGAGCAAAAACATGGGTAGAGAAACAGAGTGAGCTGGGGGGTGGAGGGGGGTGGTAGTGGTGGTGGTGGTGGTGGGGTTTAGTGTGAAAGGGGTTAATAGCAAAGTGGAGGCTCAGAGCTGATCGAAATGCAGAGCGCGTCCCCCCAGCCCTGTGCTCAGTGATGAGTTGGAGCTGAGATCTGGCGCCCGCTATAAAGGAGCTCATTGAAAATAATTCAGAGTGACGGCTGTGCAGGAAGGGAAACAGGGGAGGTGGGGGGTGTTGGTGGTGGTGGGGAGGAAGATGAGGGAGTGGGGGCGGTGTGGGGGAGTGGCATGGAGGGAGGTAGAAGGTGGTATAGCTACAAATGGAACTAGATGGAAAGCGAAAAGGGTAGAGTAGGAAGAAAGACAGGTGGAGACTGAAATACGAGGGGGAGATGGCATGGACGACAGTCGATAAGGTGCAAGGGGTCAAAATTATGATGGAGTCAGGAAGGTAAAAATAACAATCGGTGTGTAGAGAAAATGGAGATGTGTGTGTAGAGTGTTGTATGGTACCAACAGTATTCCCGCACTCAAGTCAATGCTCAAAGTTTTGAGCCCAAAACTATTACACCACTCACCACAAAAGTATTGGACAGAATGAACAACATGGAGTCTTACACAGTGGTTGTATCATGCTGGATGGAAGGCTGCAATGGGAGAGATTCCCATGCTTGCTGTGCCGGAGGACAACTCAAGATGGCAGTTGCCAGTTTTATTTGGCTTCTGCTTTTACTTATCACAGCCTTACAACTTATCAAAGTTAGACAAGTCAAGTCATTTTTGTAAAGAACATCAAAAACCTAGAATGGCACTTGGTAAAGTGCATACCTCCGCCAAGGCCAAACAGGCCCCTTTAATTCAATCAACTCTTATCCAATATCAATAAAACATACTTAAATCTGCTTGATCTAGATTTTTATTTAAATGTACTCACTCATAGATACCAGCCAGAAAATAAGCCTAATTTTTTCCAGCAAGATCAATATCTTATTCCATGAGATTTTCAGTGTTTTTTGTGTAATCCTGCTGACAAACCAGCCATAACAAGAAGACCAACATGAGATATAATTTTGAAACCTTCTGATTACTAGACGACCCACTCTACCTCCTGAGCTAGAGCTACAAATACAGGGATAGTAGCAGTGATAGTGCTAGCTGTCACTCAAATATAAGATTTTCTCAGGCATTGAGGAGCTGCAGAGTTTATTCATGGTCAAACTGTAACCTGTAATGTACATTTACTGCCACTGGACAACTTCACACAGTCACTGTCGCTCTCTCTTTCTCTCGCTCAACCACCCACACACACACTACGCACTGCCCTCTTCTTAAAGAGCACACGCTACTCTTACAACCCGTATAAACCAAGCTTGGAGGATGACACATGACTCCCAGATTCTACTATAGTCATACGCCACTTCAGCCAGCAACAACTTAAATTTTGGCATTTTGAGGACAAAATTAAGTTATTTTGTAAAATAAATAAATAAATGGCAAACAGTGTGGCTTATTAACATTGTCATGAAAGGACCCAGAAAATATGAATTATCATAAAAATACCAAAATACAGTGGAGTGGGACTTTAATACCAGACATATAACATTAATAGGATTATAGTAGTGAAGGCAACAAGAAATTAAGCCATGGATAACTATCTCCCGATCTGAGGATCAGAGGACAGACTTGATGATGGATTTTGTTTGCAGTTGGGACAAAAATGATCAATCAAATTAATCTATTTGCCTCTGAAAAGAAAAGACTAATTTGATGATGTGTGAGGTAGCATGGATCATGGGAGATCAGGGTCACGTTGTTTTGGGAGACGCTGATAAGCGACCCATTTAGTTGTTCAGTGGATAACTAACTAGTAGCTACTAGTAGGTTTCTTAGTTGTAGTTTCAACTTGGACATTGACATAAACAATATTTAACAAGTTGAAAACTGGGAATGCAGCATTGCCAGTAGTGGGGCAAATAGTTCAGTATAGTAATAGAGCAAATGTCATGCACTCTGCCCAGTGCTTGTTGAGTGCTATCAATGTAGGAAGTCTGAGGATATATAAAATGCATTAAATGAGCCACAAACTACATTGCATCAGGAAAGATTACTCATATACACAATTATCACTTGTAGAAGCAATACCAAAGCATTTTTCAAACCCGGGAATTCCACTGGTTGCATGTACGTTGCGAAACAGCTTCACTATGATTTTGCTCCGTGCTCCGTCCTCCGCAAACCACCACCAGCTGCGTGTAGCACGGCGCAACACTGCTGGACAGCTGGAGTTGCGAGACTGAGGAGTTCTAGTGATAATTACAGAATCATGTGTTCCCAACAGAAGGATCAGAAGAAGTGCTTGAATTTGTCTCTTTTTGAGATTTTTGTGCTGGCGTCAACACAGAGTGTTTTATTATGAAAATTAACCGGATGTTATGTTGTTGTTTCAGTGTGTGACTTCCTGTCTGCTCTGTGCTGAATTCGGCTGAATTGATGCGCCGTGCTCCGGCATCTGGCAGAAACAGGAGCGTTGTGTATCTGCTATGGAAGGGTCTGGACTGCTGGAGTAGATGCCCAACACAGCAGAGCCAGTGGAAGTACACACAGACTAGAGTGAAACCTATCAGCTCCGCTGCCGTGGTGTATCGGAGACGGACCGAACACGGATCTGGTGGAATTTAGGGGTAACTTTGTGCTAAAACCAAAGCTTCCTCAGCAAAGCCCTTCCTCAACACTTTGGCCCATATGCCAAAGGCTTTGCTCAGCTAGAAGCCCCAACACAGGAGAACAGTGCTTCTGGCAGCACAAGTCATCACCTTACTGTGGCTGTTTGACCACTGCTGTCAACACACAGAGATGAGAGGAGGTTATAACCAAGCTGCAGGGTTAAAGTTTACATTGTACTGCCAGTGTGAGGATGGTCATGTCACCACACCGCCAAATGACTCGTCTCCAAAAAAAGAAAGATATGAAAATGGGGCAGACAGGTTGTAGGGTGGAGGAGTGGGAGGTGTAAGTCATGGCCTCCTCTTAGTGGCCTTACTATATTAATGTGGACCCCTGCAAGACCTCTATTAAACTGTGCAAAGCTCATCTGGAGGAGCAGGCACATTCTTTATGCTAACACCACTGTGTTAAGCACACAGGGAGCCTGCAGAGAGGCAGGCGGGGGGTTAATGGGGCTTGATGCACTGCAGGGGGGTGAGATGAGGGTGGGATGTGATGGGCAGGGAGATGGGGGTCTACGGGTGGTGCGTCAAACCACAGCAACACCCAGCTGGGACATCCACCCCCTGTTCCGGAGCTGTAACCCTGTGTAGTCATAACTGCTTTGTATAAACTGAGGTGGAAAGAGAGGAGACAGGGGGGTAGCTTGGATTTTGGGCCTGAAGTTAAAGGATGATTACAGTGTATTATAAGGCCCTGTAGGCCCTGAAATTACATTTCTTACATTTCACTTAGTACATATTAAATTACCAATCCTAAAACCAACTTCTTTGTATAAAATGCTAATTGTATAGGTGTATATATTCACATAGATATGTTATGTGGGTTCATGGACTTTTTAAATATTTTGAAAAATATGATTTTAAAGAAAATTCAATCTGATTGATAATAGCTGAAAATATCCATCCTGTAACTTAAATACTTTTTTTTTGGTGACCCATTTATGCGGCTGATGCAAAAGTCAACAGTGGTAAAAGACGAATAGTCAATGTAATATGAAATGTAAAAAATTGCATCTAGTAATTACATGTTTAAAATGTATTGTAAAAGGTGAACAGTCAATGTAATATAACAGAAATGGAAGTACATTTAATCAAATTACAATTTAGGCAAAGTGTTGCTGAGCTAGCTATTTACCCTTAATGGGCAACTCAGCTGAGTGGTACAAGATTGCCACCAGCAGATAC
Source organism: Pagrus major (assembly GCF_040436345.1). NCBI lineage: Eukaryota > Metazoa > Chordata > Actinopteri > Spariformes > Sparidae > Pagrus > Pagrus major. Next base: position 33,094,460 of record NC_133216.1, read on the forward strand.
AATCAGTGTAACAAACTCTATTCATGGAGTGGGATAAGGACAAAACAGCCAAAGATGAGTTTTGCTGGGGTTTTATTAAAGCAATTTGTCACAAAAAAAGGTCAGTGGTGCAATTACAATGCCTGCTAAAGGGTTAAAAAAAATATTTTTCTATCAACTTTCAGAATTTTTAAAGTTATTCGTACCTATATGAGCAACAATAGCATTAATTTCAAATGGCGTTTGTGTCAACATATTAAATGTACATCAAGTATTCACTCTACTTTTTTTCTGGTTTCTGTTTTTTCTGAGAAAAACACTTCCTGGCTCTCTAGTGGCTGAATGCTCCACTTTGTTCACCACCTGGTGTCTAATGTTTTCAATGTTGCTGAGAACATGTGGGAGCAAAGTTTTTGGGCAGTACATTCAAAAGAATCAGCTAAAAAAGCCTAAAAGGCTCCATATAACCTGCTTTTTCTCTGTGGGTTCATCACTACTTTTCTCAAGACATACAGTATGTGATTTTACACATACTCATTTCAGCTATTTGTAATGTTAAAGAAAATATGATAAATGCAGCTTTAAATACATCCTTGCACACCTGAATATGAGACAGGTGAGTTAGAGAGTGGTCGTTTAATTTACTGATTTATTAAAGCATTAAAGAATGTCCAAATGTACAACACAAACTGAGTGACAGACTGAATATCATTTTTGATATCCCCTAATGGCCGCAGCCACTGACAGACAGGCCAGTGTAATACACACTAACACTAGTGAGTACTCACGTCTATCTGTGTTCATTCAGCTGCATGCACTTTAGCGCGGCTGACAAATGAACCATGTTTTCTCTCTAAACTATGAATGCATAAAAGATTGCAGGACTCATGAAAGTACATATTCATAAATCAGTGTACAATGGTGCATTTACTGGTCAATAGAAACACCATACACACACCATCACAAAGCACGTACTCCTCCAAATAGATAGTTGAGCCTTGGCTCATTGCTTGGGCCCCTTTCTGAACACTACCACTTCTATGATGAGATATCGAGCTGGGGCTTCACACCGCACTCTGATTTATAAAAGACCATCTCGGAGCATGCTGCTGTCCTCACTCTGTATTTCACCACAGCAGCTTTTCAACTCAGAGGCGAGGGCAATTCACAAGGGCTGGGTGAGAGCCCTTGTGTCCAGGGAGGAGAATTTTAAAAAAGTGCTTCGAAGTTTACAGACAAATTTGAACTTGGAAGAAAATCTGATTAATTCCAGAATAAGTCCAACAAATTAACTGGCAAGCTGCTTTTGGAAAGAGATGAAGAACAGAATGGAGGGAGGTGGGGTTGAACAGGAGGGTGTGCTTGCATCTGAACCTCCTCACTATCTCCGAGTGGGATCAAATCACTGCCGCTTGCTCTCTGCTTTTTCTTCTCTTTTTTTTCAATAGCCGATCAATTTAGCGTGGCTCACAACATTGCAGTAAACATCAACGGAGTCATTTTCTGGCATATTAATGTTTACATCCAATCAGCAGGATGTGGGAGCGGCCTAATTAACTCAATCAGCCTAAGGAATGCACCAGCAAATGAGAGCCCCACCTAGGGACTGCACACAATTGATCACTTCAACAGACTCTCCACTCAATTGTTTCTTGACAGCACTTCAGAGCACCTGAATTAGTGAGGGTGCATATGGTGATTAAAAAAGCTGTTTTTTCCTTCTTTTTTCCCTTCTCATAACCATGTTTGAAAGAGATACTGCCAGCATCATAATCTAAGTTTGTAGAGGGAAGAAATAGTTGGGGTAAAGGAGCAGCAGCGCTATAATCTTTTCAGTTATTCCACCCAGCAGTTTAATTACTACTGGAAGAGCACAAATGATCAAACTGAATATGTTCTCCATTTTGGAGAAATGATTTCTTTCTCTGGCATGAAATTGATCAAGAATTGATTTGGGATGGGATGTGAAGGTGGGATATGGATGATTGCAGACAATCAGTGAGTTGCACCCAAGTAATGCCTCTTTACTGTGGGCTCACCTATCAGTTTCTCTCTTGTAGCAGCACCAGAAGCTACTGTGTGTGAGTGTGTGTCTGGGAGTGTGTGTCTGGGTGTGTGTGCATATTTTGCGGGGGGAGGAGAGGGAGGGAAGGCTGCAATATCAGACCAAGACAGAAAAAAAGAGTCTGAACCCAAACACAATAATAAAAACCCTGGCGTTATCTTCTACGCTCCCAACACACACCACCCCTCTGCCTCTGTCCCTGCCCATCTCTCTCTGTCTTGCGCTCTCACATCTTTTTTTTTCTTTTCTAAACTAGCCTTGCTTCCTTTCCTTGCCACCCTCCATGTGTATGAAAAATCAGCAAATAAAAAGTTACATTAACCCCGCAATGACCTTTCCCACGTAATACACTGCAGCCTGATGGGCCAACCCGGGAGCTTCATCGAAAAGCTGTCATTCTCTGCTATCCCAAGCACTGCCTGGGGAACATTTACCGGATAATTAATATATTAAATGCATGAAAAATAGTTACACAGGGGCCCCTTTGTCAGCTCTTCCACCGCATGGGGGAAGAGGGATACAGCCTGTGAACCATCAATATACAAGCATCCTACTTCAATGGGCCATCATAAAAACTGCTCATAATTTTATGGCTTCATTCACGGCCCCCGCTGTAAAGGAAGGCCATATTTCCTCGTAATTCACTGGAGCTCACCGTGGCTTTTTTATGATTTGGCGGTTTTAAGCCGCCGCTGCCACCGCAATTATGGTGGTGCTCCTGGCCCCGGCGTGAAGGACGAGCAGGGGTCAGCAGTGAACAGAGGCGTGACGGAGTGTGACCGAGGCCCTCCAAACACACACACACACACACACACACCACCTTTGGCTTCCTGCGCCTTGGTGGTCAGTCAGCCCTGTTGCTGTCCTCTCAGTCATTAAGAGCTCAGATCCGATGCTATAGATCAGCAGGTTTAAGCTCTCCCTACGACTGTTTCGAAGGTGGAGTTAAGATGTTGGCCATGTCAGTGCTTAAAGAGCCAGTTGACCCTTTATGGGATAAAAAATACATATTTCCTCACTTGACTCTAGTGGAATTTAAACAGATACTTTTGGTAATTAGCCCAGGTTTTCTCACCCCACGCTATGTCTGCATTCACCCCAATACAATGGAGGTGAATGGGATTTTGATTGTGGTTCTAAAAGTACTGGGGAAAAAAACAGTGCCCCTGCTAGCCCAAATAATCCAGGGATCATCACTGTCTAGAAAAAAATTAACAACTTAAAGGTACAATGTTGAGTGTTTTTTTTTTTTTAAGTTGGTGAAATTGAACTACGTTGTCTGCATCAATGTTTGCAAGCAGTCTTCTTCCCTGCATTTTTTGGTTGATTTCTTGGCACATTGCTGCCAATCATCTCATCTAAGGGTCCTCCATAGGTCAAGATGGTCCTCAGGATACCTTTGTTGTAATTAAGCACATTGCATAAGTGCTCAAATATTTTTCTATATCTTGTTGTTGTTATCTCGTTTCCCCCTTTTGACTTAAAGGATGTACTATATACTGTATCTGTACACTGTAAGAATATAGATATTTGTCAAATAAATGTAGCTTTTTCTTTACTTGACCATGAATATTGATCTGGGGTTGTTGACAACAGTGAGAGAATCAGGGTAAAATGGTCATCAATCCAAAAATGTGTTAAGATTGCACTGTGAGACACATTCACCGATGGCAGTGTCAGATATTAGAACACAAATTCTCACAGTTTAACTTCTGCTTCAACACAACCAATCAGAACACATGAGAAAGTGACAAAGACTTAGTAAGCAACATTTTTAAATAATGTTTTCCGAATGGATGGACAATGGACATGGATCACAGACAAAGAAGAAAATGTGGAGCTGTGGCAGTGGATGGCATTCCTCTCTTGTACTTTTTCTGTTTATATCATATCACTGTAATTTAATACATACTCATAAAACAAACTGACATACCTCTACTTGATATCATAGTTTGACAAGATTTTATTTAATCCATCTTGACATGCAATAAACTTAAGCAATTTGTTGCACAATCTAAAGGCTGTTTAACTCAGACATACTACAAAAAAAACTACTTTTAACACTTACATTAAGGTCATTAAAGTGTTAATAATAATAATAATAATAATAATAATAATAATAATAACAATAATACAAATAATACCATCACAAACCATCTTATTGTTAGATTATAAGACATTTTTAAGCACTGTCAAAGAGTGCATAGTTAACTGCTAAAAAAAATACGTAATAAAGTAAAAAATATATTCATCTCTCATCTCAGTTGAACACAAAAATTGTGTTTGGACTGCCATAAGTAATTCTGATAAGATTTTAATAATGTTCTTAAGCAGTCTATCAACTATATACTGTATATAGTTGTGTATACCTGCTTATAAATGTTTCATAATATAACAATGACGCTTATATAATCTTATTAATGCTGATAAGCATATTTCAAGGACTTATTAAGGCCTCGATACCTAATGCTTGTTACAAACAATTCATTATAATTGTGATTAAATGTTGAATATAGATAAATGTTTATGCTGTTTAATTTTGATGGGGGAAGATTTTCCTTTAAATATGTAATATCCTAATTATTAATCATTTTTAAATTATCTGAGCACAGCAGGTAGAGTGACACAAGTCACAAGACACAGTCAGTCAATTAAGAGATTAGTACCATTTTGCATCTTTACAATACAATATGGTGTTTGCTTTTGGCTTGTGGCCTACCAACAGGTTTCTGTTTTGGCCCTTCAAGGGAAAAAGCTTCAAACAGTGTCAGACAGATGACTGATTTGATCCTGAAAAAGGTAATGCACTAACGTAAATCTTAAGAACTAGAGTGTGCTTTCCCTGCAAGCCCACACTTCATTAAGTGTTTCATTACCTTATTGAGACACTGTTCCAACACATAATTACTGACCAGGTGCAATATTTAGTTGTGTTTGGGTGCAGCCTTATAATGTTCATGTCGTGGTCTGAGACCTTGGATCAGCTGATTCCTGCTGCATACATGTCCAGTCAGGTTTCATATAATGAAAAAAAAAAGTGGTTTAAACATAATCTTAACAAAAATTGCCCTCAGCAGTTGGCTGATATGTGTAAACTGGATACAGAGAAACATGAGAGTGGGAAGTTAGCTCTAACTTCATGTGTAGTAGGGCTGTGCAATAAATTGATATCATATCATTATCATGATTTGCGACTATATAGGGTCGTAGATTTTGATCATTATATGGTGATATGGCATAAGTGTTGTCTTTTCCTGGTTTTAAAGGCTGCATTACAATAAAGTGATGTAATTTTCTAAACTTACCAGACTGTTCATCTTGTTTTAATACTTGTGTTTATCCACTCCAACATGATATCCACGCTACTGATGATTATTTATCAAAAATCGCATTACATAATATTTTGTCAAAGTATCATACCAACCCAGTCATGGGATGTACCAGTACCAGTCATCCCTACAATATCAATATTGAGGTATCTGGTCAAAAAATGTGTGACATTTGATTTTGTTGCCCAGTCCTGGCATTTATGAAGTGCTTTTGAGGATATTTCAAAATATTGAGATACATGTTGTGTATCACGATATATGACCTAGTCCTAATGTATAGAATACATAGATTGTATTCTACTAATTTGACAGGATGCAAAATCAGCTGAATTTTTCTTTGTTTGCAATGAAAAAAAATATTTATATATATTGCATTTGATTTATAGAAGGTTGAGTTCATTATGTATGAACACTGCAGACATGCTCCATTTCTCAGTCTGGTTTTTGTGTGATTAAGCAGCAGTGTGCTATTTACATGGGAAATTAACTTGAGACCGTGTGATGGCTATTATCCTCCTACAGACACATGAACAAATACGCAGATACTGTACGGACACAGACCAGCAGGCACACATGCACATAGACAAACACAGGAGCATATGTTTGCTGGCATGGAGTACAAACACACACAGTATGCTTGTGCACGGAGCACATATTTGCACACTCTTATTGAGAATTGACAGACATATTCACCCACATGTCATATAAACACTATATATGCATATTTTCTGGCATGAAATGTGTGCCCACACATATAAATGTATGCATGTTATCTAATTATCACAGTAATAATTAACTGCACTCTTGCACGTGCAGTAAAAAAATAAAAATAAAAAAAACATTTCTTCTTTTCAGATGTGTGATTATCCAAAAAACAGCTACACATGACCCGGTTAATGCCATACAAAGTCTCTCTGTGGATTCCACACGATGCAGTCCCATATACGTAATCGTGCCTGCACGTCTATTCGTTACCAAGAAATATACCCTAAGACCTAGACGTTGATAATAGTCCTATTCATTAAATATTACTCTTGTCGAAAGGGTGCTGCGGGTAGAAGGGCATTTCATTTCTGATGAAATACAAGCCTGAAGAGAGAGACAGAGATCCTAGAGTAACCGGCATTAATTTTCTGGAGCAAATCCCCCCGATTCCACCGAATGACATTCTGTACCACTAGCATTTTATAATGTGACACAAATGGCATTGAGGTACAATTTAATACCAAAATACTGAGTCAGGGCAGCTTTCCCAGGATTCAGTGAGGGGAAAGACCAAGCCAAGACTCAAGTACTGATTTGTTATTTCAACATATTAGCACAGATGTAACTAATAACCCTAATGACAAAAGGACTGTTGATATTAGTGAAGTGACTAGCATCAATCATGTCTGTACTGGATCATTAAAATAATTTTTGATCCACAGAGACAGGTAATTCAAGGTTAAAGATGATTTATTTGTCATTTTACAGCACAGGATTGCATGACGAAATGAAAGTTTGAAAACTTAATTCTACACAAACATAGAACATATATGCAGTAATGTCTATACATATAAACATACACGTAACACCCACGAAATAATTCTAACGTGATTTTTTAAAAATGTATTTCTGTCTGAATGAATGTAAACAGTAGCAACAGGATGGTAATGATAATATGGTTTGACATCAAGTAAACACTGCGACTGGACAACCCTGGCTGAGATCATGTAGGTGGTACAGGTTGCTGTACATTGCCTTATAAAAATCTCCTAAATCAACATACTTCTTAGATCAATGTGATAAATGTTAACTGCTTTAAGCAACTGCTACCACATAGTCTGTATCGACTGAGAAAGTTAATGAGGTGAGAGGATGAAGAAGTTTGAAGAAGTAAGAAGATTTCACTATTTCCTTTTTTTATTTTTTTCCAGTTCAGATAGCATCAGGCTCTCCATGGCCCTGCATAAAGGTAAAGTGTGCAATACTTTGTAACTGTTGTGACCTATCGTCAGTCCAGTTATTAGTCATGGCCTAACAACAAAACATGTGAATCCAGACTGTCACTTTACAAAGTATGCTTGTTTGTAAAATGATGGTCTGTTTCATACACTGAGACAATTTGATCAAACAGTGAGGCATTTATGCAATCAAAGATAACAAATCAAAAGTCATTTTGTTGCTAATGAGAATATTGTGTGACACCAACAATGTTACCAGTTTATATTATTTGCTGGTTTGCAAGCTGGTTCAATTGGGTCTTACTAGTCTTGCTGTCATCAGTAAATATCTGACACCGTAGCCAACCAAGGTTTTTAGTTTGTTTAGATTAATCCCAATTTATAAATTGCATGGCAAATTAACTCAGATCTCTTTTTAGGTCTGGATATGATTGGCCTCTGCCTCCCTTCAATCCTCTTCTCCCTGCTTGAGGAAACCACATTCATATGCTCCCAATTCAAAGAGGAAGAGAAGGGGAGGAAATAAAAACAGGCTGTTGTAGCCAAACTGGTGAGCCAGCATTGTGAGTGTAGAATACAGAGTATAGGTGATCCCAGACAGCTCACACTAAGCAAGCTTAATCCTGTTGACTAAGAATGGGCAAAGGGAGCCATGCCAGCCTGCATTGAGCTGTGGGTGTATGGAGCAATGACAGGGGAATTACTCACCATGGCAAGGGTGGTCCTCTAAAGCACGAGCTGTGGCTGCCGATGGCTGCCAGTGGGCACCAGCGCTGGGACAGGCTTACCAGTCGGCTGGTTCCCTGCCACAAATCCTCACTCTCACTGATCAGAGTGCTGCAAACCAAGGCTTTCATGGTTCTAACTTAGGAGTTGTTTCACTTGTACATGGAGTTTATCACATCCTGGTTACAGTGATGGAGAAAGTGCCACCAGAGGCTGTGATTCCATGTATGTGCTGACTGTAGTTTTTTATACTGCAGCTATGACGGTTTGACAAGTCATGGTCATCAGTAGACAGAACACTGATGTTGGATGATTCAGAAAAACCCAACCTGATGCACCTGTTGGTAAATTAAACTCTTACTGAAGCCAGGAGGGAGAAGAGTGAAAGCATCTTTGCCATTAACAAAAGCCTTCAGCGCTGTTTTTTGCTCTTCTTTCAATAAAATACACTCCAGTTGTGATATAAGTGATGCTACAGCAGCAGCTACGCTAACATCTTTAGGATGTCACCATTGTTTTCAAACGAACAGTTGTTTCACTCGCTGCTCTTCACATTTAAAACATGCCATAGCGGCAAGTAGTTCCATAGAGGAGGTTGATTGTTCCAAACCACCGTATTTCAGCAACAGCCACATGATGTTGCAAATCCAGTTACCTCACAAGGTAAAGAAAACCCTAGAATACATTAAACATCTCTTTTGTTAATGTCCAGTTTCAATAATAATAATAAAAAAAAACCAACTACAAAATGTGTACATGGCAGGTACAATATGGTTTAGGTTAGGGGAAGATAGAGGATTCTGTTGATTGCATTTACTGTACGTACAAAATGTTCCAGCTCTGAGTTTACATCAGGTACAGTTGTTTTAATCAAACTACAAACTTTGCCTAAACCTGATCAAGTAGTTTTCTTGTCTAACCAAACCAAGTTGTGACCGTACGTCAAAGGTCCTGTACACCTGTCACTGGTACACTGCAGTGGTCATGTTAATTTTGGAACGGTGATGTCTGTCATTTAGGGAGTCACAGGCAATTCAGTTGTTTAGCTATGAGGATGTTGATGATGTAACGTTCAGTGCTGATACAGGAAGTAGCATGCACCTTTATGTACCAAGCAAAAAGTAATGGTGTGGAGGGGCGTGTAGCATATCTAGGTATTAATTTTCTGGAGCAAATCCCCCCCGATTCCACCGAATGACATTCTGTACCACTAGCATTTTATAATGTGACACAAATGGCATTGAGGTACACTTTAATACCAAAATACTGAGTCAGGGCAGCTTTCCCAGGATTCAGTGAAGGGAAAGACCAAGCTAAGACTCAAGTACTGATTTGTTATTTCAACATATTAGCACAGATGTAACTAATAACCCTAATGACAAAAGGACTGTTGATATTAGTGAAGTGACTAGCATCAATCATGTCTGTACTGGATCATTAAAACAATTTTTGATCCACAGAGACAGGTAATTCAAGGTTCAAGATGATTTATTTGTCATTTTACAGCACAGGGTTGCATGACGAAATGAAAGTTTGAAAACTTAATTCTACACAAACATAGAACATATACGCAGTAATGTCTATACATATAAACATAAATGTAACACCCACGAAATAATTCTAACGTGATTTTTTAAAAATGTATTTCTGTCTGAATGAATGTAAACAGTAGCAACAGGATGGTAATGATAATATGGTTTGACATCAAGTAAACACTGCAACTGGACAAGGGTGTGGAGGGGCGTGTAGCATATCTAGGTTGTATGCAGAAGACCTGAGTTCAAGTAGCAATGCACAGATATTGTAGAGAAAAGCCTAATTGTACAATTAAACATTTAAAATATTTGCTTTGTAAGTGTTCTGGGAATCGTGGAACATTAACATTCTGTATGATAATAGGATTGAAGCCTCAGGTTCACTGGGTGACATCTGGTTTAAAATCAATTAATTAAATCCCAAATTGTTTTCCAAATATTGGAATTTGATTTGCAGTCCTGCATCATTAACTTTTTTCTGTTGTTGTTGATATTGTACATGCATGGTGCGTATTCTAATATATTTGTGTTTGTTTCTTTAAACTTCCCAAAACGATTCAGCATACAACAAACTAGAAGACAGAACTGCCCTCAGGTGAAACATGTTTCATGCTTCATATTTAGCTTACACATATGAGAGTAGTATTGATCTTGTCAGCTATTTTAATGTTGAACTATTCCTTTAGAATAAGTTGTTGCATCACTTTAGCAGGAGCATTATGTTGTTTCACCCTTCCTCAAAACTTTGAGGTAGGGTAAAGCAAGTTCTTTATTTAGTTGTAATTAGGGGTAAAACAGACCTGGGAACAGATTTTTTAAATAGACAACCACTGGCTCTGTTATGATCTCATCATCTTTATAAGATGGTTAGATAACCTGTAGTAATTTAAGATGTAAATTAAATTTAAATTATAATTGTGACTGTTACGAGGAGTGATTAAATATGAGTTTTAGAATGAAGCCTGTTTCAAGTTCAAGTTTTGCTGTGGTAAAGGTTTTGTTAATTTCAAAAAGAGGAGGAAATGTGCTTTTGTAATACAACAGAGAGAAAATTACTTAGATCAGCAGCACAAACCTGGGATCCTGTGACAATTTAAATGTTTGAATAACTCAGAATGTGAACAGCTTTTGGGCCATTTTTAAAATACCATATTAATAAAGAACAATCATTACTGAATGGTAGCATGATTGGCAGATTACATGCACTAATTCAACACACAGCCTGGCTCTGAAGGTCAGTCTTAACAGCTTTAACGGAGAGAAATCCTGTGGAAATGTGCCAACCTGTTGAAATCTCTCACTTCAGATTAGCGCTGTCTAACCGATTAGCACATTCTCATACACGTAAAGCCATAAGGAGCAGAGACGATGCCACTTAAAAGCTACATTGTTCTGCAGAGTGAACATGTCAATCCTAATTCCTTTAGCCGCGGTTAACAACCCATCAGCTAACTGGCAGTTGCAGATTGAACACTAGTTGAGTCTTAGTCCTGAGCCAAGATCTTCCTGAGGCATTACACCAGGGTGTCATCCTCTAATACCATGATCTAGATTGAGGGAGAATACACAAAGGCAGATATTGGACACATTGTCAGTGCTGTATTCTTCTCCAACTACACCCCCTCCATCCCCCTGGCACACTACTTCACCCTTAAACGACTGAATATGAGCTGGTTAATCAGCTCCGCTTGAGGTTAGTGAGGTGATACAGACCGACGTCTTCCTCCGTGACCACCGCGTAGGGGCCCCCGCTCTCCCCTTTGGTGAGAGCGATGAAATGGGAGGGACTCCTCAGGGGGCCGTAAGAAGAGATCACCCCCACCCCTCCATTAAATCATCCCTCCCTCCTCGCTTCCATCAGAGGAGGCTCTTCTTTATGATCTGTGTCCTGATGGGCCAGCAGACGGCCAGTTAAAGGCCAGGCGTGCCACTCGGGTGCCTCCAGAAGGAGAGCAAGCAAGCGGAAGGGGCAGTTAGTGGCGCAAGCAACACCTCAGCATGCACACGCATGTGCGCACACACACATTTGAGCCAGAACAATAACAGAGGGGCATTCCCTGCCACTGTTTACAGTATATGCATATACTGTTGGCTTGTGCTTGAGTGTGCGTGAATGGGGAGTATTAAGCTTGGTTTCACATCACAAGCTGTGGGTCACAGCCTTGTTGTCAAGATATGGGCATCCAGTTTGGTCCAGATTTGTTTCCTTCCATAACAGAATTTTAAACCCTTTTAAGTTTAAATTGTTAATTGTTAATGAAGCCCATGAGATGTGGGTAAAAAACTCTGCTAACAGCTAGTAAGTGGACCTCAGTACAAACTATTTTGTGCATTCCTAGGGCCAAGAACACACTTTTACACTCAAGTGAAAAATCCTGTTAGGTTAATACATGCTTTAATTATTACCTCTGCTAAGGAAGTTATGTTTTCACCTGTCTCTGTTTTGTTAGTTTGTTTGCTAGTTGGTTAGTTTGTCAGCAAGATTACACAAAAATGGATTTCCATGAAACTTGGATGAAGGATGTGTCTCACCCCAGAATAGACCTCATTAACTTTTGGTGTGGATCCAAATAAATGTATGCATCCAGGGTTTTTTTCTCTCTTTCTTTAACATTGCAAGATAGGGCATTTTCCAACATTTGTTAATGTATAGATTTTGATTTATAAAAACATGTTTAGGTGGCTGTTATAATGAGTGAGATAAATTTGATCCAGATTCTACGTCTGGTTAGCCTAAGAACACTTCCTATGTGACGTCCTGAGTGAATCATGTGCGAAAGAGCTCAAAATTTAAAAAATGTGTGGAAAAAGTTGTTGTTGTGGTGCATAAGTTTACATACATAGACAAACAGAAGATGCGATTAGACACAGAGCATTACAAGTATTTACTCTGAATGTTTGTGCCTACATGAAGAATGAAAACCTAATACTCACTCTCCTTTTAGCTCTCGTTTGGTCTCCACCAAAAGGGAGGAGAAGCGTATAAAAAATATGATTAAAAATGATATTATGGACCTAAAATGATTCCTGTCAGTGTGGAGAGGGTTTGTAAAATGTACCTCTTAAATATAAAATGAACAGTCAATAGTAAGTGTAATATGAAAAGTCAAAATCATCAGCAGCCTTTTAGATACTACTTTTTGTAACATTTTTAGAGCAGTGGAGGCTACACTGGGGGACTTGAACTTATGATGGGAATGTTTCAAAATCCTGGCTACGGCCTTGTTTATCATCACAAGCAATAGTCTTAATGTTACACATAGTTTTTTTGGAGTTGTAAAAAGAAAAAAAAAATAATGCAGCTGTATAACATGCACACAGTTATATAGCAAACACAACCTCTTACATTTTTCTAGGTGGAATACTTAAAAATGCCTGTAAGCTGTGGGCTCACTGGAGCCATAATACTCTCCAGAGCATATTAATCACAAACCCACTGTACATGTTATACTGGGCTTTGAATGGTGTGATTAAGAAGTGGTCACTGTTGAAGCCATTCTGAATGATAAAAGAAGGAATACAATCAGTGGAAAATAACAAGTAGTAGACAGTCACTCCACTGTCACTAACTTGGGGTTTGAAAGAGTATTAGTAAATGTGTCTGTAAAATTTTGTGAATAGGAGTAGTGTGTGCATGTGCGTGTGCATGTGCGCGTGCACAGGGGACAGCCCCGGGCCAGGCAGCTGTGAGCAGATGTCAGCGTAAGTGAGCAAGGGACTTGGAAGAGAGAGAGAAATGTGGCTGGGCCAACCCTCTAATTTACGCATGAGTGGCGCTGCACCACCGATATTTACATTTAAATTGATGTTTCAGATACTTAATTAAAGACGAGGACTGGGCTCTTCTGGTCGGCGGCGGCCTCTTCCTCATCTTCCTCCTCCTCGGCAGAGTGCACAGACTGCTCACTGGAACCTGCAGCACTTCCCTGAGCCCTGTCAACAATATTTCACTGGAGGCCAGTTAGTGACAATGCAGCCTGTTTTGCGTCTATGGAAATTTTCTGGGTGCATTATTGAATACACAATGCCCCCTGGTGGTTTGTGATGCGGGCCCAAACACACAATACAACTGCTCTCTCTGTACCGTGCTTTGTAAAAAAATGGCACATACTGAACGTATCAAGTGTTTGAATTGGGCAGTTGTTGCGGAGGTTCTATTGTCAAACCATAAAACTGATGTCCATATGCAACACAAGTGCTTGAACATCAGTAGTCAGGGTTCTCTTTATATGCTTGTTATGCAAGTGCATTTAACTCAAAAATTTGAAAATTGCTACTGAGTTAACATTACCTGTTTGATCTATATAGTCTGTAGATCTAAGCATGTTGGACTCATATGGAATATGAATATACATTTTATTTAAGAAAGTCATATATTTATAGTCATATATTTATTTATATATACAATTTTTGTCTCTTAAATTATGAAAATTCCATGTTTCCTCAACAATTCTGATCGTATTACAGTGAAATAGCATCTTAAACTACATTTAGGCCATCACACTGAAAAGAGAAAACGTCATATCACAACCATCATCACAGTTTGCAAGTTTAACTCCTGTGGCTGTAGCTGTACTGTATCCTTTAGCTCCTTTAGTGTCCTACAGATTTCCTTATGTATTTTTTTATTTTTATTTCGGTTTATGTGTCCTTCTTTTAAAGCATTAAACATCATTATGTGTATATGTCAACTATGACCTGCTAAGGAACTGCAGATGAAAATGAGCTTTAAGGCACTGAGACATGACAAAATGTATGTCTTATACTGTACATTAGATAAAAAATAAATAACTTAAATAACAAAATAAAATCATCAAGTTGTGTCACATTATTGTTATGCAATGATGCAGTTTGATCTGAAAAGCATTTTCTGAACACTGACAAAAATGAATGCACACTTGATCTAGGCCATGATGAACTACACTGCTTGAGCAAGTTTAAAGAGTCTGCTCATTTTGATTTTGATTGTCATATTGAAGTGAATGGAAACTACGGGATGCCTTGAACAGCAGACAGAATAGACCTGCATTTGTAAAATACTGTAGCATTGTTTGATGTTAAGTATAAGTCAATTGAAGTGAAAGGGGTAAAGCATCCAACGGTATTTCTCTGGTGCTTTAAAGCTGCATTAGTTGATTTTTTTTGGCCACTTGGATGCAGTGCAACAAGTTGTAAACACAACACTGAGATATTGTAAATCTAGAAAGTTGTCATGGTAAATCAATAGAAAACACTGCCTTACCCAGCAGACACAGAATAATGTCAGTATTTATTTGTCATCATATTTGTGTCCACCCGATTATTGTAAGTCTGATTTTCACTCTCCTTTACTTCTGGTTTGGTCTCCACCAACAAGGGAGGAAAAATATATAGCTCTTTAGCTGCGAAATGCTACCCTATGTTCACCAGCTAGTTTCTAAATGTGTCTGTCTGCTGTTTGGTGCTGAGCAGTTAGTGTGAAGTAGGTTTGTCAGAGCTGTTTCACTGAAAACAGCTGCCAGCTTCTGCTATAAAACAGGTTGATGAGTGGTGCCTGTGTGCTGTAAAACCAAAACAATAAACTGAAAAACACCAAAACGCTCCATGAATAAATTTCTGTGGGTTTGTCACTGCGAGTAGGCCCTTTTATATTACACATTGTTCCTGACCAATGCTCGATTTTGGTGTTATTGCTGTTATTAGGGAGTGTAAAAAAATTACAACATGCTGATTTACACACATGTTTTGCAATTAGCCCTCAAATGTGGTCATCAAACACTGTGACAAAGATATGTAATGAGGAGGAAGGATATTTTACAGTTTCACAACAAACATTAACGTATAAAATGACATCAGTCCACTGAAAAATTAAATTGTAATAAGCTGATATCTGTCAACCAATATATCCGTCAGGCTCTAGTTATTTGATCAATTGTTGACATAACCATATTGATCAGTGCAGCTTTAACTTTTAATTTCTTAACTCTTTAAACTGGACGATTTCAGTGGATTTGTATTACAAACACATAAGCCGTTTACTTGATATGTTGTTGACCCAATAATTTGGCAAACCCGGGTCCAATCCAGGTTGGTACTTGTACAATTGTATGCTGTAATGTTTCCTAATGGTTGAAGAGATACACTGCTCTGCATTAACAGGGTCTCCAATGAGGCCAAAGTCCTAATGCAGTGGCACTCCAGTCCTGATGAACTGTACTCCCAGCATGCTCGGCTGTCCTCACCAGGCCTTCAGAGAGGCCGCCTGACTGCCCACAGGCCAACTCCTCTCCACCACTTGCTCCCAAACAGCCTTTTAATAGGTTTTAAAAGAGGGTTATTAACATCACCTGCTAATTATGTTAAGGACCTAATTAGGGAATGAGAAAAAAGGCCTTTTTGTCTAATTAGGTTTTCTTTCTAAGTACACTGATAACCAAGGGAATGCTGAGATCTCCGTAGAAATGAGAGTGCAATGAGCCAGTGAGAGGATACTTCAGAAAAAGAGTTAACCCTTTCATCAGAGCCTCAACTCTATTAACAGGCCACTGCCGGAGTGCAATTACCACCCAAATCGTTTATTTGGGACGTGTTTATCTGGAGTGGGAGTCTGCATCATTTAGCGCATTATAAACTCAATAGTAGCTTCATTAGCGATTACAGTCGGTGGGTGGTATTACCTGCCTGATAGCCTACCACAGCCTGATGATATCAGCTCCTGCCACTGAATTACAAGGCAGGGACCTAATTTTTCAGCCTATGCTGCTCGATCCTTGCTGTTTCCTCCACTCAAGCGGTACCCGGCCGTTGTACTGCCAACAGCACTTCACTAGGCCTTCAGCTGCAACATGGGAATGGGAAGAGACAACATACAACGGCTTAATCACAAAGCAGGAACAAGAGACGCTGGAGCAGGGAGAGGAGTGTGTAGAAGACGAATTATGTTTTATTTCAGCCTGGTCTCATAAGGTTGGTGACATGACTGCAGTATCTTACGATGAGGTTACAGGTAGAAGTTTGTCATTGAAACAGCACAGTAGAGATTATATGCTTGAATGCTGATGGCAGCCACATTTCAGCTTTTTTCCTAATAAACCAAAACATTTTAGTAAAAAATAACCAAAGTTCCAATGTTATCCTTTATTTACACTCATAAACACAACTTTTTACTAACAACTGATTTTAACATAATTTTAAATCATTTGAGTTTCAATCAGTGAATTGCTTTTACATACCAACACATTCTCTCTCCTAACGTGAAATGCAGCCGCTTCTGTGGCTTTATGCTTTAAACTATTGTGCTCTACCTTCTCCTCTAGTGTCAGTTTTGCATGTGAAAGGCAGTCATGTTAGCAACAATAAATATCCAACATGTGATTAAAGTTTTAAAATAAAGCTTGTTGACAAGAACTTCACATATTATGCCTTTTGGACGTTGCTGACTCGCGGTTTGGTTAGGTTAAGGCACAAAAAATATTTTAGGTTTAGGAAAATAATATGCTTCAGTAAAAAATTTTTAATTTTACAGCAATATAGGAACAGCACAAGTGAGACACAGCAATGACCTAAAAAACACAAAAGACCCTCACTTAAACTCAGGGAGATACATGTGGCATATCGACTGTAAAACTTTTCATGTGTGCCATTCAAAATTTTTGTTACAGCCTATAAATGGATCAACAAAATGAAGAGCACCAACATATTTCCTCCATTTTTTTTTGTATATACATAGAGAGCTTTAGACCTGCTTTGAGATATTTATTTTTATTTATTTGGGGACAGGACAGCCAGACTCCAGTACATAGGTTGTCTGCTCTACCATTTGACCTATGAGGGTGAATCAATGGAACTGATCAGATAACATATTATGTATATTGTCTTTGTCAATCATTTCATCACTTTTTTGGAATCAGGGTCGTGGATCACTGGACAGTAAATCTGTCAGCTTCAACACTTTATCAATGCCCCTTTGTGTGTTAACTGATCAAAATGCCTCATTAGAATTAGTACAGGTTCCCACAGACAATTAGACAGTACAGATCAGCTGAGCAATGAATCTAAAATCAATCAAATGGTGTCTAGAAATTCACTGACTGTCTGTTATATTGGGCAGGTTGTGGAAAAACAGGCCAGTCCATGCTGGTTTATTTAACCTGATACAATATTTATAATGTGACACAGCACATGTAGCAGATCATAGCATTGTCAAAGAAAAATAAATAGTGATAAACAGTGATGGAAATATCCTTGCTGAACAGCAGAGAGTTGGATCAGAGGTTTCACACTGAGAGACATCACAAGACTTTGTATCTGCAGCCAAGGCCTGGCATCATTAAAGGTCAGCACATCATCTTTTCCAGGTGCCAAGAAAGCAAATAGTACAGTGTCATTTAACAATGAAAAGATGGAAGTAAAGATAGGAGAGTAACGAGGAATGAGAACGAGCTAGTGAGACGCCTCAGGCCGCTCGGCGATGGGAGTCAAGTGTTGGGAACCCGCGGCAGTGCTTCCTGTATGATTACATGTTTAATTTACTTCACATCTCAAAAATTGTCTGCTATGACAGAGCCAATTTACAGTGATCCCCGTGTGAGTGTCAGGAAAACGAAAGGAAGGCTGCAATGAAACCGCTCCTCGCAGCCTCTAATGGAATCTCAATGAACCCCCGAGCTGGCGGGTCCGGGAGAGCAGACAGCCCTGCTATTAGAGCAAGGACCCGCTTTACCCGAACACCCCTCACCTTGGCCTGTCTGTTATTATCGCTTCACTCCTTCAGGGTGAAATGTCGCCAGGATGAAAGGAGGGGGAAAAAAGCAGCGGGAAAAGGGGAGGTTACTCCAACTTAGACCTGTGTACCTTGACATTTGCTGGCTCCAGTTCAGTCAGGGTTGGGGGGGTGGGAAAGATAGCAGCTCTCTAAATTGACGGAGCTGGACACTGTGTTTAAACTGATAGTTGTTCACCAGGCTGGCCCTGATGTCCAATCTTGATTCCAAATAGACAAGCAAAGCATGGATATTGCCCGGTAAGTGTCTATCTGGCTGTCATTTTAAAGCATGATAAGAAAGAAAAATCCATCTGTGAAATAATGTTATTCAAATGATTTTAATGTTTTACATCTTGGGAAATTCCAGGTCAAATTGCAGAGCTGCGATTGAAGGTTTGTGCTCTTATCTCAAAGTCATAAACATGTTGTCTTCGAACAGTCAGCCGTCCGCCAAATTCAATCCTGGAAGGTGCAAATTAAAGACTAGCATCAGAACAGCAGCAATACATATGTTAATTCACTGCTGTTTAAACAACACTTAACATTCAAACTGAGCGGAGCCTTTAACTTTTGCAGCTGCTTTGTGATTTACCAAAAAGAAAATATAAGACAAACTGTCAGCTCTTAACTAAAATGTATTTGATTACAATAATCTGTCCCTACCACCTTCAGCCTACATTATGTAAAGTAACAATTTACAAATACAATATGTTATAATGCTGCATGTCAGTGATTTCTCCTCTTCAATTTCATCTTACTGTAAGGAACTAATGCTCTCACACAGTCAAAGCTCCCACATACAGTCAGTTGTCGTGACCTTGCCTTAACATATAGTAGCTTTGTATAATGCTTTAGAAATAAATGTAATTAAATTAAACATTTTATTGTAGTAAAATGAATTGAGCCTAAAACTGTGTTCCAGTTCCATACTACATACTACATCAAAGCAGGTTTTGGGTATGAAGTCCGTTCACACTAGAAAAGTAACTAAATCTATAAACTCCAAAGTCCAAGTATTGCACACTTTCTGCCCTTGCAGAATGACAGAGCCTCATGCAGACTTTCTCTGTACTCTCAGAGAGTCTGTCTAGGATGCAGACTACAGTCAGAAGATTGTTTAATTCAAGTAATATGAATGCCATTTGTAAAAAAAAAAGGATGATAATAAGAGTAGGAAGAAGAGCAGAACAATCAGTTAGTCAACTATATGTTTTTAACATATTTTTGTTTATTACTGTTGTTTTGATTCTCAATGTTTAATTTAATTTAATGTTTAATTCTCAATTCTCAATCATTTATTGTTGAGGATATTTCATACATAAAAGATACGCAAAGGCCTAGGGTAAGTTTGTTACCCGCCACACCATGTGGCTGTTAGTATGTGTGTCATCATGGCAAAATATGGTCCTGGAGGCACCTTTCATGGCAGGGACTACCCTAGAAGCAGTTTTGAGTACTTTGCCAGGTGTTTTTATGTTTGTCTGTCTGTGGGCGGATTTTTGTCAGCGTCACACCAGTCCAAGATACTGTCATGAGGCTTTACTGGTGTGTAGTTGAGATAAAAATAAAGGATGAGTTCTAAGATGGATGTGCTCTGATGTGACAATTTAGTAATCACTCACTACTGACTAGTAATGGGTCGTAACATCAATATGTTGACTGCTGGTGTGATCACAAGATGGCCTCTAGTTATAATTTGCTACACAGCGAAAGGTTAGTTTTCATTCAACTATTAAACAAATTTGGCCTCAATAAAAGGCTTATGTCAAAATCTAAAAAACATAATTATTCAATAGTTAATAAAAATATAATTCATAATATAATTTAAGTCAGGCTGAATTATCATTGAGGTTGCTTTTGATACATAATGTTGTGCCACAATGCAAGATGTTATACAAAATGGACAGTAATGTTAGAAACATTGAATGATAAATCCTGCTTTGTCTTTGTTTAACTGCAAGTGTTACTCTGAATTAGTAGTTATTGATGTCCATCAATACTGACTTTTAACACAAAATGGGTCTGATTTCCTGGATACAAACTGCAAAAACCATATGACATTCAATAGTAATTAGTGGGTGCTGTATACTATTGCAGTATTTGCAGTATTTTACAGGTGAAATACAAATAATAGAATTGTATTTTAAAAAATACTATTTTCATTTTTCAAGTGTAGTAATAACCAAGAAACATTTTGTAATGTTTTTTAATTACTCCTAAATTACCACAATAATTAACTCAAGATTTATTGACAATACTATTTGATAATATTCTGCTATTTTCTAATAAGCAATTAAGAATGATCTGCCTTCTTTAATACCTAACTAAAAAACTTCCAACTGGTTTCTGCTTAACTTCTAATGATCATGCCACTAAACTGAAGTAAGTTGTTGCAGCTTATCTTCCAACTAGTTTCAGGCCAACTTATGCAGGCCAGAAAAGAAAAGTATATTTTTCATTTCCTTATTTATTGGAATAATACAATACCAAGTTAGGCATGATCAAGGGCATGTCTACTTTGAGTGACAACTAGCTACAAGTTGTCTAGCTAGCTGTCAGCAACCAGGCTTAGCTCCATCTATGCCCCACCTCTTTGACCATTTGACCAGAGTACATCCATACATGTTTTATACAGTCTATGCCCATTTCCTTATACCACATACACAGTTGCTGTGACGGTATAGGACCTCAGGTTTAACAAGAGCAAGTTTGGAAGCTAGAAATACACAATATCCTGAAAATAGTCTTTAAGACTTTATTTACTCTATAGTCTTTATAGTAACTTTAAAATGTAGCAGTACACATAAAGAAAATGTAAAATTAATAAAGGTGAACAAAGACCTTGAATCTGTGATCAACCATCACAATAAAACTACTGTAGTGTTTTTTTTTTTTCCCAACAGGCTTTGAATCAGCATATTTTAGTACTTTTTGCCAAAGTTTAACATTCAGTCACTTACTTTTATTCCACAACAATAACAAAAAGGTGAATATATCACCTCTACATCCTTCTGGTTTAATAATAAGGCATATATTAAGTATTTCCTATTCCTGTCTGTGTTGCTACTATCCCTGTGACAACTCCACACTAAGGCTCTCCCTCCTGAACCTGCTGTGAAACCAGCCTGAACGCGTTTCTATCTGCCTCGTGGAGCTGTACATCACAGAAAACAAAGCCCATTCCTGTAGGGGGATAGCAGGCAGGGTGCTGGGTGTTTACTGTTTGCTGAGACCGACCCCAACCATGGACAGACAAGATGAATCTGACAGCTAATGTAAAAATAACAGACAATCATAAATCAAGGAAGCAGGCGTCGTGAGTCGATGATGAGAGTTAATCAATACAGGCCTGACTTTGCCATTGTGCGAAATGGCACTCCATTTATTACAGGGGGGACTTGGAGGAGAAACATTATTCATATTAGAGTATGCACACGCCGGTGGGAGGGGGGTAGGGAGTGTTGGAGGATGGAGCTGCTTAGTCATTGCGCTGCTCGTGCAAAGGGCCTGCACCTAAAGGTACACTTGACCCCAAAATGAGAAATTACTCTTTACTCATTTTGTCTTCACTCATTAAGTTTGAAACGCAGTTGATAATTAAAGGTTAGGTGAATGATCCTGGAGGTAGATAGTTGATTGTTGAGTCTCATTTCCAGGTTGTCTGTATTTGATGACCTAAAGAGATGCTCCATGTCGGTCTTCATCGAAACAACTAAAGTCGAGCATTTAAGATTGAGCCATAAATTACCATCCAAACACCCACTGCAATAACTGTATGTTTTCTGTGCTATATAATCTCACTGTGGACCCAGAACTACATTATTTATCTAATTCCCCGGGAGTTTTCCTGCACAGATAGCTCAAGTTGCACTTCTGGAATCAGGTTGAGGGTCATTGTTCCAAGTGCTTCTCGCAAGTTCTAAAATTTTAGTGAGAAAGCCATAACTCTTGTCTTATATTCAAACATTCCTTAAGCCCAGTCACATCAGAGAATGGCACAGCAAAATACATCTGGACATGCTTGCAAAGAAGGTGCTTGAAGCTTTTGGACTCCCATTCTCCATATTGAAGTTGATAATGAAATACTCTGTTGTTTCATTTTATTGATCCATCCAGAGGAGCTGACGCAGAAGATGCAGTAGTGGTTGCTAGGAGTACTGAGCCTTTTTGACATCAGCCAAGGAAAAATGTAGACTTGAGAGTTATTTCTGTAATATGTTTTAGAACAAACTGTACAGCTGCATCAATTAAAGTATTGAAGCTTTGAATGTTGTATACGTATGAATTCTAGGAGAAATCTCGCTGTGAGGAGGAAATAAAAAGGCACTGATTGTATGATCCGTATAGTCCGTTTTGAAAATAAAGAGCATGTTACCAGCCACTGTTTGCTGACTGCATTTGTTAAAGCACTGTGTGTTATGTGCTAATACAAAATAGCTTAGTCCTTTTACTTGCACAAGGGGCAGGAGTTGATGTTGGGGTATCAATTCTTTCAAGCCACTCCCACAAGCCAATCACTCCCACATAATGTTAATTTATTGTGGAGATCCAAGAGTTTTGAGGAAAAGTGCAGTCAAATATTCATATGAATTCATGTATCATCAGACCCAATGAAGTGTGTGAACAAGCTGATTCAGAATAGATCCGATTCTGTCAGTGTGCAATAAGATGATTTTAAAACCTTAAAGCTACTTAAGTGGGCATGATATAGGCTTGGGCATTACATGGGTCATGGATATAAGGATGTAAATGTACAGCAACTGAATGAAAGCAACTGTACAGCAGTCAGTATTTTATTTGATAGTGACAGGACGGTGAAGTTGTTGTCACAATATGTCTTTGATTGCTCAGTCTCCAGGAAGCCTCTTTTAGGTTTTTTAAAGCAGTGACTAGTAGAGACTTTTTTGTAATTTAATTGTTTTATCTGTTTTAATCACAATGCAAATCTGCAACAGCATTTTTCTAACAAATATCCTGACTGGTCAAATAAAATTCTAATAAAAAAGGACTCTTACAGCTACTCTGTTATCGTTTGTTTCTCCTTTTGAATGATACAAACTTGAGAAACATGCAGAGGGGTGAAAATCTGATGTCAACTTTGGAGGGGACAATTACAGGAAATTATCTCAAGAGCATTTGCTCAAGAGGACACCAAAGCAAGTGTAACTCTGCTTATCAACACTCACCCTGTCATCCTGATAGTGGAGGAACAGTACATCATGTTGCATGTCTATCCTGCCCTCCTGGGATTTCAACCCAGAATCAATGTTGGCAATGTACATTTCTGCAAACTACAGATATGTTAAAACTTAACATTTCTTTGTATTGCAAATTAACGTTTCTTTGTATTGCAACTTAACGTTTATTTAGGTTCAATTTTCTATTTTATGGTGTGGCAACATGTGTTTGTGCTCTGGTTAGGTTTAGGCACAAAACCAACTTAGTTAGATTCAGCAAAACATCAAGTTTTGGCTTAAAATACCTGGTTTGATACAATCACAGCAGGAGATGATACAAAAACATGGCTGGAAAAGGTCTTGAGATCTCCTCAAAAATATCAAATAGTTCAGACTGAGAAAAAAATGTGAAACTCAGTCTTGAATTGCAGTGACTGGTTTGCCAGCATTCTTGCCATGCTTAACTCCATCTCCATTAAGGTTTGGCAGCCTTTTTGACTTGTAATAATAACACTACCACCATCCCCTCCACCTCCTGATGTGAAAAGTGGCTAATTATTCACATAATTTGAAAATGATATGCCACATTTGGTACAAATGTCAACCTTGGACATATCTGTGATTTGCAAAATCATCTTACATTATATTCTGGTGACTGGGCTGCCTGACTTTGAATGTAAACTTGATTCAACAAAAACACACTGAACTCTGAAAGGTAAACAAGAAACATCATGGTTTTCAATCATAATCACAATTTTCCTTAAAGAATTATACTACAAAAGTTTCAACGCAAAGCATCGTTGCGAATTTACGTAAGAGAAAACTTGAAGCAAGTGTTTGTAAATGTTGTCTGTAATCCACATCTACCATCACCCCACACACAATTGTCATATTTAGATATTTGGATATTTGGAGTGGTACTGCTTTTTTGCAGAGTTGAGGTGGATGTAGAGGTAGGAGCAGGAGATTACAGACAGCTCTCTGACACACAGGGTGATTTGAGTGGCTGTGGCTGGCCTCCTCTGGGGAAATTGGGCCTTAGGAGTAGGGCTTCTGATTTACTCCAGGCCCCGGCATGTCTCGCTGATGAGCTCCAGGCAGCCTGGGCCCCATGTGGGGATTGGCCTTGACCAATATGTTCCCTTCCACTCAAAAGGACAGAGCTAATGTGCTAGAATCCAGGCCCTGGCACCCCCTCGACTCCCCTCAGCAAACCCCCCTTCCACCTTCATTTAAGACTCTCTATCTCGCCTGACTCGCCTGCTCTCCCATTGCTTCTTCTTCTTCATATCAGAGCCTCTCTATCTGTCGCCACCTCTCTCAGCCTTGCTCATATCAGCCCCTCTTTTCCCATCTTCCCCTCTTCTCGCCTTCACCTCTCTCTCATCCCTCTCTGCTGCTGCTTCCTGGTGCTGCAGTCATTTTTCCTCACCCGAGGCTCATTCCTAGGTCTGGGGGAATGTATGGCTTTATTTGTATGGTGCCAGCATTTTATTGGATTCCTATTGCTTTGGAACAGAGGTACCACATTCCAAATTCATCAAGGGCCAATTTAATTCAAAATTCATGAAGTGGGCATCCGTCAAGGTGCCGGCTCCAATGCGCTTTGTGTGTTCTCAGGGTGCCTCCCGCATGCACAGGAGACCATCAGTAACTCCAGTCCCATTTCCCTCTCTGATTAGAAACTACTGGGTGGTTTCCTTTAGCTCAATACTCGATTTCATCAAAAAAGACCTCGTTGCTTCTTTCTGTTGGCCAAGGTACATCATCACACATGCCTGATAGACCAGTATCTTCCAAGCCCTAAATGTTATCTAATGCAGTCAGTCACCAGTCAAGAGATGGAATGGTTAACTTAACATGAAGCTTTCCAGTTCTGTCACATTTTCATCATACCATCTGTAAAGCTGTCTGTTTTACTTATTCTAAAGAGGGAAAGGGCTGATTCTTGCACATTTTAAGTAGGTGAATATGTAATATGCAGTCATCTCCGATTCCATGCACAATCACAATGATCCATTATTGTGTTAATGACCTGCCAAGATTTTGAGGTACAGTTCTCCATTCCCCTGCTGGAACTTTTTTGTGTCTGTATCTTCAGACTTCCATCACAATCTGCCCGCCTTGCAAGGTGAGAGTGCTCGTTTGGGCAATTTATGGTCCCCTCATGGCTTCTATGTGCAGATTTAGGAAGCTAATGTTTGGAGTTTTAATATGCATTAAGAGTTCCTGGAGGCTGGCTGGCTGTTTCTGCCTTACGGTACAAGTTACAGCCCAGTATGATACAGAGCAAGGAAATTTGATTAACAACAAGGCTTTGCACCACAAATGTGTAGAATTACAGAAAGGATCTCAACCATAAAAATAGTTTGTTGTACTTTTTTGCTGTAAAATGTTGACTTACTCCTCTAAGGGCTTTACACTGCGTGTATGCATGTGCGTCCTTGTATTTCCATTTGTATGGAAGTGAGGACATTTCTGCTTTGGGAGTACATTTTGGCCAGTCCTCAAATTTTCAAAAGTTTTGCCATTTTTCAGCCACGCTGAGTCAAACTGAGCTGCGCTGATTTGCTTTTCCATCACCAGTTTTACTGGTCAGTCAGTGTGTTCAGCTCTCAGTACTTTTGTAGCTTCTAACTGAATCCCTTTAGTTTCTCTCGTCCTGTTTCTACTTTCAAACATCTGCTGCATTTTACTGTTTCATCCTGTTTGCTTACAGCTGTTTCAGGCATCATGTTTAGCTACTGCTGGTAAAAACACAATGTTCCCTGTAATGCTGGTTCATGGTTAAAGCTTTAAAGCTTTTAAATGACTAAATACGAGGGGGGTTTATTGTGAAGAAGTTATAGAAAATGAAACATGTTTGTAAACGAATTAGCGGAGCCACTTTGTTAGCGGAGATTCTTCGATAGTAATTAATGTACTTAAATACCAAACCTACAAATAAAATAATATATACATATATATTTACTTGTATGTACAGTGTATGTGTGTGTGTGTGTGTGTGTGTGTGTGTGTGTGTTTATACATATATATAAACATTTATAAACACAAATAAACACTTATATATAAGTAAATGTTTGGGAGATGCAAGGTTTCCACACTGACAACAGCATTAAATAAAACCAGAATTAAGGACATATATCAGAGACTCAGGCTGACAGGCCACAGGTAAGGAGTCTGCTGTATTCTAACTTTGATACCCAGCTATAGGCTCACATCACTCTCTGTCCCCTCCACCTTTCCCCCAGCCGTCTCCTCTCATTCTGACCTCTGAAGACCACGCTGAAAATTTCACACAATCTCCCTGCACAGCAGTGGTTGCACCAGTGCTTAGAGCCAATATGTTGCCATAATTGGGCCTGTAGTGGGGGCAGAGTCCAAGGCAATTAATCCTTTCCTCCTGTTGTTTGCACCCTGGTTGGCAGTGACAGGGTGCAGCTTAATTGGACAGGAGCACACTTGTCCCCTCCATTTTACATTAATATCCCTTCAACTCCCGACTCTAATCCCGGCCAGGTTGAGAATCCCTCTTCTGCCACCAATATCCACTCAGTCTCTCTTTCCTGCTCTCCCGTTCCCACCTGTCAACTCTCCTCCATCGCCATGCTGGGCTAATCTAGACCTAGATGAAGTGAATGGTTTGCTGAGATTGAAGTGGGCACAAAATGTGATGAGGAAGGGTGTGTGTACATGTGTGTTTGTGCGCGCGTATGTGTGTGTGTGTGTGTGTGTGTGTGTGTGTGTGTGTGTGTGTGTGTGTGTGTGCGTGCGTGCGTGCGTGCTTGCGTGTGTGTGTGCAATCATGAGAAGGGCCAAGTAAGGTTTGGATAAAAGTGCACTAGCTGAAATTTAGATTTGGAACTTCTACAGAAAAAAATGACAAAAGCTTAGAAATCTGAAGGCTGAACCCATTTTAATACAAACAATAGTTCTGTAAATGGTCGGATTTGAAAACAAGCAGATTCCCACAGAGTAGTGTTAACCACCTACTTGGAAAACTTTGCGATGTATCATTTTGTGTCTCAATTGTGTTTAAAGTCGTGACATTAATGTCTGTATGAGTAAAATTTAATTTAAAAAAGTTGTCTAATTAACACCCCTTAGTGGTCGTATCAAAGAAGACATTGTACAAGACGTGCACAGTGCCAATCCAATCTACTCCTCTCCAGGGATCTGACCTGGGGACAGTGAAATGAGATGGTTAAAAGCAACACAAAGATTCTGTTTCCACTTGCATCTGGATTACTTATCTGGATAAGGAAAAACATATATTAGTGCAGGTGTAAAGACATGCTGCAAACTGCCTGTCAAAAAAATACAGATGAGCTCTTCCATACAGCAGTATCACTTCAAGTGACTCTTGAGGGGCCACTACCATGTGCAAGACAAGGGTCATGTACACGACAGGCGTTGAAGAGCTCGCAGCAGTGCTAACAAGCTTCTCCACAGGTATCAATGCCGTTAGCCTAGCTAGCAGGGATACTGAAAAGTGGCCTGCACATGCCTGTGTTTCAATCCTATTTCCAATTTTTACCCCTACCCCTCATTTCTGACCGTCCTCTTGCCCCTCAGAATAGTTACAAAGGGTAGGGGTTGAAATCACCCTCTATGAAATGGGTTAACCCTTCAGGACCCTCATACATCATCATTAGTCATCAAATATCCAGATAACAAATCTAGATATAAATCACATGTTAATAGCAGACCTGGTGGAAATGGGAACAAAGACTGAACCTTTTGTTGTTGTTGTTTTAAAACAAAAATTATTAATTAGAATTATTTGAGGATATCATACCCAGGGGACTTCTCATGATGCACTCAGCTTCTCTCTCTTCCTCTCTATCTGTACACATTAATGTCTCATTAATGCATGTTATGTTATGTTCATCCCCAGAGTCTCTTTGCTCTATCGTCTCGCAAGTTCCCACGGATCATGGTTGGCCCTGCTGCTGTGGTCCTGCTTGAGTCCTACTATCATCATCGTTATTATTATTATTATTATTATTATTATTATTATTATTATTATTTGTATTATTATACTTTTTGTATCTTTTATAAATTCAATTAAGTGAATTATTATTTATTCAATTATTATAGATGTTATTATCATTGTGGCTTCTGTACATCTCCATGACCTGTTATAGGTTGAATAAATAAGGCTTATCGGTGCCAAAAAAAAAGTATTACTGCTTCTAAACTTCTCTAATTGTGTAATTTAAGGTACAATGAGTGTGTTGACATATATATACATTAGTACCTTTTAATACGGTTCTGATCAAATTCAAGACATGGCATTTACACAGAATATAGAGAAACGTACTCTTTTAAAATCTATTTCATATCCCTCTATACATGATTCTTATATAATTCAGTGTCCTGATTGTCTGTATTGCAGCAGGTTTGTCTTTGACTCTTCCTCACATATAATATATAACAATATATGATATTTACCAACTGCGTTCACATTGGAGATTAACTGTGGTTGGTTTCTAGCTATGCTACATTTACCACTTTAATGGTATTTGCTTGTCCATCCTTGCATTGTGTCACTTTCCATTTCATTTGAGCATGAATATCATCTTTTCCCCTTTTTTACCCCTTTTTTACTTTTTTTTTTCTGAATCACTAACCAACTACTACAGTTACTGGAGCTCCAAATACCTCATCATAACCACGATACTAGTGTGCATGTCAACACACTTGGGGCCGGATCTACTAAGGGTTTGCGTGTATTAAAACGTGTGCATACTCCTTGCACACGCAAAAAATTGTACAAACTGATTTACTAACAGTGCGCAAAAAGGGTTGCATCTGTCAAAGGTGCAAAATAGCGCGTCTGCATCCAGTTAGTACGTTTGCAGCAATGAATATGCAATATGGGGCGTTTACACGCAATTGTGCGTGTTCTGGGTGGAGAAAATGTAAATATATTAATTTAGCACACGCAAAGTGATTTATCAAACCTGAAAGCAATTTTGCTAATAGAAACTGCTTCTATATTTAACACGTCTCAAAGGGAGGTGCAAACGGTTTGTATGCGTAATTGCGCACACATGGCTGCAGTTATTGTTGCAAGAAAGAGACGCAGAAACAATGGAAGCCTGTTTTATTTGCAGACCTTTTATTATACGCCAATTTTTCTTTTGTTCTTCTTCTGATGTCTTGGTATCTTCTTTTCACTTCATCCACTGTTCGCCTGTTTTTTTCCAACAGCATTAACTTTTTCACCGATTTTCTCCCACACGGCGTTCCTTTGCGCGACCGTCAGATTCCTTCGCTGCAGCTCATTGAAATGTTTATTCGCTTCCTCTACCAACACTTCTAATTCCAAAGGGTCGAATTTCACTTTACACTTTCGCTCTCTCAAACTCGCCATGCTGAAAACCATGAAATACGCTAAACCCTCATTTAAATAGGCGTGTCTCCAACACGTTTGCACCTGTTGTCATTTACGCAATCACTCTTAGTAAATCGCCCGCAAACCGCGGTTCAACCCCACACGCAAATTTCTAGATTGCGCACGCAGATTAGTACAAGCAATTTGGGATCTTAGTAGATCCGGCCCTTAATGGGTTATAACCAATGTTGGGATTGCTACCACTGCATTGCACATTAGTAGTTCCTTTTACAACATTTTTTTTTTACTTAATTACTCCCTGTAGAAAGTAACTTGTAACACTACTAGTTAAATTACTTGTGTGTTACTTTACAGCATCGCCTCACACATCTTGTCGCCCAATTGCCAGTTAAGAAGACAACATTAAACCTTACATTTGGATGAGGAGGGAGACACACACTTGATCTGTCTTTTACAACAAAATACCACAATGCTGTGTGCAGTAATGGCCTCAAACTGAATCTATATCATTATATAAAACAATATATATGAAGTTGGCCTTCCTGAAGATTAGAGAAAAAATAAAAATGTGGCACTTGATCTTCTAAATGAATGTGACTATTCAGATTGATCTTGTAACACATTGGATCGGAACCACTGACTTATATGACTTATACATTGCAGCCCCAAAATGTTGTACAACCCTAATTCCATGTAATTGCTCGCCCAATCCTTCCTTGTGAACGACTGAGCCTTTCAAGGATATCCCTTTCAAACTCAATCATCATACTACAGTATTACCAATGAACTTGTTAACCTGTGGAATGTTCCAAACAGGTGTTTTTGAAGCATTCCACAACTTTTCCAATCTTTTGTTGGCACCTGCATCAAATTCAGAAAAGCAAATATTTAATCTTAAATATATATAATATAATCTTAAAAATAATATAACTTAATCTATTAAGTTGATGAGGTAAAATATAATATATACACATATATATTGTCTTTGTACTGTTTTCGATTGAGTATGTATTGAAAAGTATTGGCAAATTATCTTGCTTTTGTTTTACACAGTGTAACACATTTTTTTAATCATGGTTGTAGGGTACTTCACGTTAATAGACACAGACCAAAAAAAATATTAAATCTATCCAATGCCTTAACCTTAGAACTTTTGAATATCATGATCTCCTTTGTCCCCCTCTCTTGTGCTCCCCAATATTCTCATATTATTTTTTTTCCATTTAACAGCCCCTCCACCTACACCCCACCCCCATCTCTTTCTTTCCTCCTCTTTTTCTGGGCCATTTCTAATCTCTTCAAGCAACTCTTCTAAACCAAGGTGTGCTTCAAAAATAAATCAATAAAAGTATAATAGCGCTGTGCATGCTTTGTAATTTTTATATCGTCATTTTTTTCTCTTTCTTCCCCTTTTTCATGCTTACTTCTCATGCATTAAGAGGAAAGGTGGGGTGCAGGGAAGGGGGGGCATACAGTAGAGTGCCCTCGTAAACTTTATTTAGTATTCTATGAATTTCAGATCAGTTATGTTTCATAATGACACAGCAATGCGGTTGGCTGGGGGGGGTGGGGTGGGGTGGGGGGGGTGGGGTGGCAGAGGAAGAAAAAGGAAAAATCAATACAACTAACACACTTTTTTCCCCGGCATGGCAAAGAGAGGGGATCTATTGTGGGGGAATGATGATTTATGTCAGGGGTGGAAGGGCCGTCAGGGTGCGTCGGGGACGAAGGTGTGTGCCAATAATGATTAATGCCCTCCATCCTGGAGACAACCCAGCCAGCACTCTTTCAGTCTACCCCCACACACCACCCCATCCCACCTCTCTCCTTCACCACCACCACCACCACCCCCTCCTTCCCTCTTTGACACAGGACCTTTACCTCCTTTTACATACTGCAGTGCCAACCTTTTCACCATACATACAGACATTTGTAGCTATAAGGCAGGGCAAACTACAGATTGAAGCAGCAACCATCACTGACTTTGGAAACATCACATGTGCATGCATCTGCTCTTTTTACACAGAAATCACTCAATATTGCAGTAAGATCCTTCTTTACATTGTCTTTACTTATTTAAACTATTTACAGAATGAAAGCGGCATAATGCTGTTTGACTGTGTGAGATTTAGATAGCAAAAGATATTTGGCGTTTATGATGTGTAACACAACAGCATCTAGTGTGATCTTTTACATCTGTGTCTGGCAGCACTTTGTCAACAATCACATAAAATGACAATAACAATCATTTACTGTCCCTGTTATATGGCAGATGGTCTTAGAGGTTAAGGAACTCCCCAACCTCATTGTCTCCCAAATTTGCACAAATTATTCTTGACATAGCTGCTAACTGCTGCTTGCAACCTTTTAAATCTGGCTGTAGTGGGTCGCGCACATAACATGTTGTTACACACCTCTTACAGTCGTGGTCAAATGTTTACTTGTAAAGAACATGTACTGTATATCATGTCTTCAGTCCCAATGATTTCTACAGCTCTCATTTTTCTGTGATGGAATGAGTGGAACACATACTACT
Source organism: Pagrus major (assembly GCF_040436345.1). Lineage (NCBI taxonomy): Eukaryota > Metazoa > Chordata > Actinopteri > Spariformes > Sparidae > Pagrus > Pagrus major. Next base: position 33,126,854 of record NC_133216.1, read on the forward strand.
TTGTGGGTAGAGGCAGAGGTAGTCCTCTGGCTGAATTTTGTAACTCCTCCTGAGACAATCAGTGAAGTTCAACTAAACGTGTTGGCTTCCTGGCAGAGACTTTTTTCTTCAGCACAGTCCACATGTTCACGATGGAGTTCAAGTCAGGACATTGGGAAGGCCATTCCAAAACCTCAATTCTAGCCTGATTGATCCATTCCTTTTCAACTTTTGATGTGTGTTTGGGATCAAAGTCCTGTTGGAACATCCAACTGCACCCAAGACCCAATCTTCAGCCTGATGATTTTTGGTTTTCCTGAAGAATTTGGAGATAATCCTCCTTCATTATTCCATTTACTTTCTTTAGAGCACCAGATCCACTGACAGCAAAACAGCCCCACAGCATAATACTACCAGCACCATGCTTGGCAGTAGGTATGGTGTTCTTGGGGTTAAAGGCCTCACCTTCTCTCCTCCAAACATATTGTTGGTCATAAACAACAACTCAATTTTTGTTCAGAAGACCTACAATAAATTAATCGATGAACCAAACTTCATGAATGTTTGTTGAGTTGTAGAAATCATTGAAACTGAAGACTGCCATGATATACATTTTCTTTACTAGTGTATGTAAACTTTTGACCACGACTGTACTACCTCCACTGCTCAGAAGAGGAACAACAATGACCACCCATCCTGCTTTGTATATTCTATACAGAACAGCGAGGCGGAATAACATGATACTCTGTTGAAGTATGTCAGTCTCCAAGTATACATGATTGTGGTGTGAGTGGAATGGAGTGGATCACACTTGCTTTGCCAAAGATTTGTTTTATTTCAGTCCAACAACAGATGAAGCACAGCTTCTTTAGCAACACCACTTTCTATAAATTACTCATTGGATGAACTCCATTGAATTGTGGGCAGAGTTTTCATCCAATAAATATACTCAAAATAAGTACAACCATGGAATTTAATTTAATTGAGTTGGTCCAAATAATATTTATAAATACAGCTAAAATTAAATAATTAAATTAACTAAATGAAATAGATTTGCATCCATTCAACCAAGATCAATATAATTAATTATAATTGTAAGATCAAGATGGCGCCACGGACGGCTGCCTCGGTGCTTCGCTCCGCAGTACTTTGTTTGTTTTTGTTTATTTGTCACGTAATAAGTTGTCCTTCCCTCATCCAATACACTCGGGAGGAACTTTTAAAGTCTGATCATTCAACTGGTCACACTTTTTCGCCGGATCCTGGAATATTTTCGGACCTTTTAGTTGGAGGAGCAGCCGCTCTCTATGGGATGTTCAGGAGACGCAGACGGGGCAAACGAGCCGGCGCGCTCGTTAAGCTCAGACAGCGGGGATTTCGAACAGCACTCCCGTCAATACATCTGGCAAATGTCCGCTCCCTGAACAATAAGATGGATGAACTGCTGCTTCTTAACAGTAGAAACTTGGACTTCTGCAGATCTGCCGCCCTGTGTTTCACGGAAACCTGGCTCAGTGAACACATCCCGGACACCGGATTACATCTGCCGGACTTTCATATTCTCCGAGCGGACCGCGTAACGGAGCTCTCGGGGAAGAGGAGGGGAGGTGGAATCTGCTTTTATATTAACGAAGGTTGGTGTACAGATGTCACAGTGTTAAACAAATCATGCAGCCCCCACTTGGAGTCACTTTTCATAAACTGTAAGCCGTTTTATTCACCGCGGGAGTTCTCCTCGTTTATTCTGGTTGGTGTTTACATCCCACCTCAGGCCTGTGTTACTGAGGCCTTACAACACCTGGCTGACCAGATAACGGACATGGAGAGGAAACATCCAGACTCTCTGCTCATTGTTCTTGGGGACTTTAACAGAGCAAACCTCAGCCGTGAACTGCCAAGATATAGACAGCATGTTATATGTCCCACCAGGGACAAAAACACTCTGGACCACTGCTACACTGTTTTAAAGGACGCGTATCGCTCTGTCCCCCGTGCAGCTTTGGGGCTCTCTGATCACTGCATGGTTCATCTTCTCCCAAATTACAGGCAGAAATTCAAATCTGCTAAGCCTGTAGTGAAGACTGTGAAGAGATGGACCACAGAGTCAAAGCTGGAGCTACAGGCCTGCTTTGACTGCACAGATTGGAGTGTTTTTGAGGCTGCTGCTACAGATCTGGACGAACTCACTGACACTGTGACATCCTACACCAGCTTTTGTGAGGACATGTGTGTGCCGACCAAAACCTTCTGCACATACAGCAACAATAAACCTTGGTTCACTGAAAAACTCAGGATGCTTCGTCAGGCCAAGGAGGAGGCCTACAGAAGTGGGGACAGAGTCCTGTACAACACGACCAGGAACACGCTGACAAAGGAGATCAAAGTGGCAAAGAGGTGTTACACTGAGAAGCTGAAGAACAGTTTCTCAGCTAACAAGCCTGCGTCAGTGTGGAGAGGTCTACAGGAGATCACCAACTACAGGAGACCATCCCCCCACATTGCAGTGAACCGGGAACTGGCTGACGACCTGAATGTCTTCTACTGCAGGTTTGAGAAGCCAACATTCACACCCATCACCCACTCCAACATCAAACAAACCTCATCACCCCCCTCACCCCCCTCACCCCTCCTTACTGACCCCCCACCATCACTCAGGATCTGTGAAGAGGATGTGTGTCAGCTCTTCAGGCAACAGAAGACCAGGAAAGCTCCAGGCCCAGACGGCGTGTCACCCTCCTGTCTGAAGGTCTGTGCTGACCAGCTGGCCCCCATCTTCACCCAGATCTTCAACAGATCACTGGAGCTGTGTGAAGTCCCCTCCTGCTTCAAAAGCTCCACAATAATCCCGGTCCCCAAGAAACCGGCAATTTCTGGACTAAATGACTACAGGCCCGTAGCCCTGACGTCTGTGGTCATGAAGTCCTTTGAGAGACTGGTGTTGAGCCACCTGAAGGACATCACAGGCCCCCTGCTGGACCCCCTGCAGTTCGCATACCGGGCAAACAGGTCAGTGGATGATGCAATCAACATGGGACTGCACTACATCCTGCAACACCTTGACTCCCCAGGGACATATGCTAGGATCCTGTTTGTGGACTTCAGCTCGGCGTTCAACACCATCATCCCAGACATCCTCCACTCCAAACTCACCCAGCTCACCGTCCCAGCCTCCACCTGTCAGTGGATCACAAACTTCCTGACAGACAGGAGGCAGCAGGTGAGGTTGGGGAAAATCACATCCAGCACCCGGTCAATCAGCACAGGCGCCCCCCAGGGATGTGTGCTCTCCCCACTGCTCTTCTCCCTGTATACCAACGACTGCACCTCGAGAGACCCATCTGTCAAACTCCTGAAGTTTGCAGACGACACAACGGTCATCGGCCTCATCCGTGACGGTGACGAGTCTGCTTACAGACGGGAGGTGGAACAGCTGGCCCTCTGGTGTGGTCAGAACAATTTGGAGCTGAACACGCTCAAAACTGTGGAGATGACAGTGGACTTCAGGAGTAGCCCCCCTATACTGTCCCCCATCACCATTTTAAATAACTCTGTGTCTGCTGTGGAAACCTTCAGGTTTCTGGGATCTTCCATCTCCCAGGACCTAAAGTGGTCTCTCCACATAGACTCCATAATCAAAAAGGCCCAGCAGAGGATGTACTTCCTGCGTCAGCTCAGGAAGTTCAACCTGCCCCAGGAGCTGCTGATCCAGTTCTACACAGCAATAGTTCAGTCTGTTCTCTGCACCTCCATCACCGTCTGGTTTGGATCAGCCACCAAACAGGACAGGAAAAGACTGACACGGACAATAAGGTCTGCAGAAAAAATCATTGGTGCTAAACTGCCCACCATCCAGGCCCTATACTTATCCAGAGTCAGGAAACGGGCAGGAGACATCTCTGCAGACCCATCACACCCTGGACACAATCTGTTCGAACTTCTCCCCTCCGGCAGGCGCTACAGAACACTGTTCGCCAAAACAACCAGACATAAGAACAGTTTCTTCCCCCAGGCCGTCGCACTGATGAACACTTGATCAGTCACCCAGTGTCAGTGACCCCCCTGACTCCAAAAACCATCCACTCATAGTCTTTACATTCACAGACCAAATTGCACTTTATATGTATATATATCTATATATATATATATATATCTATCTATATATATCTATCTATATATATATATATATATATATATATATATATATATATATATTTCTACCTGTACATAATTGAACAACATATATCCACACTGTAAATAATATAATATAAATATACTTAAATATATATTTATATATTTATAATAGTCCGGACTTCTGAACACCTTTTAACTAACTGTTCTTTGTTGTTCTTGTTCCTTCTAGTTGAATGTTGTTATGTTTGTTTATGTTCATGTCTATGTCTATGTACATTGTGTGCGAAGAAAAAACCAAGTCAAATTCCTTGTTTGTGTTTCACATACTTGGCCAATAAAGCTGATTCTGATTCTGATTCTGATTAATTGGAAATAAAATAATCAGGGAAATTTTTTTTGATCCCCCCATTGAGACACTCATGAGACTAAACCAGTTTGTGTTGGTGTCAAAGTGTTTTTATTAAAAATGCTCAGAGACATTCAGCATGGTCAAATGCAAATTTCTCACTATTTGGTTTGTCAAGAGCAGTACAGCTTTGTTTTCTTATCCTGGATTACAGATGGTCAGTTCAAACAAGGTCACAGTTTTGCATTTACTCATTTCCCAGATAGCAAAATTGTTGTGGCCCAGTTCTGGCCCACACCAGATAAGTTCATCCGGCCCACATAACAATAGCAATAGCGTGGCTATAGTTCATTCTGTTCTGGTGGGCTGGATCTGGCCAGACTTGGGCCAGATTTAGTTTATTTGATTTGCTCTTGGCTGACATCTGGCCATGCTATGACCTGCTTGTGGCTCAGATCTGGCAAAAACTTGGACCGCCCAAGTGCCATCATTCCACATGGCGTGTTGGCCAGATGAGGGTGTCTGGTTCAATTTTGCTATCTGGGTTACACTGAACAATAGCCGTTGGTGTATTATCACATGTGCTAACAGAACTAGGTAGTGTTGACCACATTTGGGCTGAAAAAAACACATAAATCAGAAAACATTACAGTCCAAGGGCCCTTATAAGACAGTCTGTAGCGCTCGGTCTAAAGCACAGCGTGCTAGTGCTTTCAGGGCATGTTCAAGTCCATTTTGCTAGTTAAATTGTGGGTAATCTGGGCACAAAGTGAGGTGCACAGCGCAAAGATGTTGTATTTAGACTCTGAATTAGTCATGGGTGTGTTTTGGGCGGAACATAAATCAAACCAATCCGAGTGCCGTCTCCCATTCCCTTTAAGAGCCAGGTGCACCAGGACCCTCTGCCCCGCCATTTCACAATCATCTGTTCCATCAACAACTCTGTTTGTCTGCATATGAAAATACACTGACATTAAACTGAGGAGGAGGAGGAGCGCTGCTGCGTCCCTCTGTGTGTGTGTGTGGCTCTCAGTCCACGGATCAGGCAGGGCGGGTCATAAAAAGTATCATCCTGATCAATAACAGGTGGGATGAGGGGAGAAATACGTCTTTAATAAGGAAAATATTAATGACATTACCTGCAGAGATCCTCCAGCAGCAGAAACAATATGTGTATCTCTACATTAACATGCGCATGTGTGCACGAGGAACAGCTGATAAACTTCATTGATTATTTAAAACTGCTGACTTGTTTCCTTTGGAGAGTTTATAACTACAGCTCTTAGTTTTGTTGATTAAATGTGTCATGCTATTTGTTACAGTACATTACTGTGTTCATGGAAAAGTGTTTAAAATAACTGAACGCAGCCTCTCAAATCATTAAATCACAGTGTATGAGCGGTGTGAACCCTCCTGTGTAGGCCCATCTAATGCATCCTTTAAATAGCAGGAAACAAACTGTACTTTTGACTTTAGACCAGCTTCTTGTTGGTCTATGGCGCTGTCACTTTCTGCTGCCTCAAGATAGCAATCCACCATCAGTGCGCCTGACCACACCTCATTTTAAGACCAACACACCCAGGGGTGCACAGGTGGCTTCAGGTACATTTGCTATTTACACAAGGTGGACACTGGGCAGGAAAATGACAACTGCATCAGTCTGAAACTAACAATGACAGTTCCACTGTGTGCCAGCTTGCGCCAAAAGTAAGATAGAGCCCAAGAGTCTGATCAATAAGAAACCCATCGTGATTTAAATCTGTAAATATGTGACTTACGGCATAAAAAGAGTTCTGGCCATTTGCAATAAAAGGAAATAACACAGTGCGTTGAATTGTGTTTAGGTCCATTTCAACCTGAGTTGAGAGTCATGCAATCAGGTGACAGGGAGGAGAAAAATAGACATGCCAGTTGACACTCCAGATGAATGGCAACTTGAGAAAGTAGGAGGGTAGAGTCACACTCAATGAATTAGAATGGGGAGGGGAAGTGGCCAAACTGCCCATGTGTAAGGTTGTCCAAGTCCATGGAATTCAGGTCTTAAATGCCTTCAATTACAATTCCCATTTCCTGTGACTCCCCATCACCATCTCCTCTGGCATCCCCATTTCCTCAAGGGTAAATCCCCATGACTGTTACTGTGATGTCCCTCTCTGCATCCTCAGCAGCTGAGGCCTGAACAACACAAAAAAGAATGCCTGTATCAAGTTAAATGCTGAACACCACAAACAGAAAATGATACACAAACATATAATCAACATTCTTAGATTATCAAGGGCACTTCAGAGAAGCACACTATATTCTCAGTTCATCATAAATAATAGTGTGCCATGGGAGAGATAACTGTGGGTAACAATGTTTAAAGCTACATGGGAAAAGATATTAAGCTAAACTTACAAGTTACTGTTGTTTGGATCTTCATTGAGGTCGATGACAATGTTTATCCTGGTGTTGACATCACACTACCGTGGGCAAATCAACACGGAATTTAGCGAAATGTGGGTGCAACAGTGACACATGGAGGAGAACAGGTTGTCTGAAGACTAGAGTGTCTAATCTGTTGAGGTGTCCATGAGCAGGACACCTCAACCCTTAATGCCCCTAACATGCTGGTAGCTGCCTTGCATGGTTTATGCAGCTGTTTGTGTTTGTGGGTGAATGAAATGCAAATATTGTAAAATGCTTTTGAATAAAGTGCTATATAGGCAGGCCATTTACCAACTATCAAATGTGTTTGAATGAGCAGCTATGGACAAGAAAACCTTACAGTATCCACTCTAATACAGTGAAAAAGATCTTCTATGTTCTCCTAACGGATGTCTTTGATCGTTTGCCCCTCCACTCCTCCTTTGCGCTTTATCCACTTGTGTGAGAAGTAGTCCAAGTGAGGTGGGCTCTGAAAGCAGTGGCTTTGTTTATTCACTAACTGTATGTGCAAGAACTCAGCACCCATCTGAAATATCGTATTAACAAACACAATACAACCATTTCTTACTTTAACCTTGAACCACTGTTTTCAGTGGAATTTACATTTTTATGCAACTTTATACTTTGACTCTGCTAGGCAACTAATGTACCTCTCACTTCATTACTAGGGATGGGTATGGAAACCTGGTATTAAACGGGCCCCGGGGATACATTTAGAAAGACCATAGTATCAATAAGCTCCAACGTTATTGGTTCTTATAACAGTATTGGAAAAATTAAGGCATTCGTCTATGATGGATTTTCACTATTCCCAATCCTGTGTTGGAGCCTGTCCTGTGCCTGTCTGTCACTCTCAGTCACAAGACTTTAGCAAGTAAGGGCGGGAACACGAGAAATCTTTCAAAACATCTAGCAAAAGAACATCACATATAGACGGGGAAATGCACAGTTTTTGACAGCCTAGCTTGTAGTTCCTCTCCCGTTTCCCCATCTACCTCGGGTATCTTATGCTAGCAGGAGCCCACACAGAGTTAATTAAATTATACAAACATGGGTTGATAGCCGTTAGTAGCCATTAGTCAGCTGAATGGTTAGCTATGTTGTCATGAATTCTGTCTGACATGGTGAAAAAATCATCCAAACTGTCCTTCAGTTACACTCAGACATCCAGTAATTAGGATACTAATTTAGATATAGATAACAGCTTGGATGATGCTTTCACCAGTTCAGACAGAATTCATGAATGCATAGCTAAATATTCAGCTGACTAATAGTAACGGTTATTAACTCATGTATGTGTATGTGTATGTGTATGTACATATATATATATTGTAGCGTCCGACCGGACGTTAGAAGAATGACGAGGAGTTGGTCTCACCTTTCTTTATTATTAGAACCACAACAGTTACTGTTGGCCGTAACTATGCCAAAACAACAACAGCGCCATTATAGTCTTACAGCTCTCACTTCTCTCTATACACACACGGCTCTCTTCCTACACTCACCCCGCCCCCTTGCTTCCTCATCCAACCACATACCTGTCCATACCATACACGTTCACTGACAGTCAGAAATCACAGAACTTTAGAGCACAGAACACATTATAACAGTAACATTACTGCAGGGTCGCTACACTGCCCTCCCCTTACAAAGACCCTCGCCCCGAGGGATCACATAAAAAGTCCCTGAGGTGGCCTGGGGGCCTTCTCTGTCTCTGAGGCCGCCTTGGAGTGAACGAAAGTGGCTGCACCTGCAGTCTTGGAACAACCCGCTGATGAGCAGGGGGTGAGTTTAGGCCCGGGGGAGAATGTGGGGAGTTGACAGGGGAAACAGTCATTAAACCTCGGGGTGTGGCTGTCTTGTTTCTCTGAGAAGGTGTTGAGGGTCCTGGGCGCTGAGGTGGACGTGCATCACCCCTGTATGGGGCCAATCTGTCCCTGTGGAGGACCACCCGTCTCCCCCTAGGGGGCAGCTGGAGCCTATATACCACCTCACCCAGCTTCTCCAATACCTCACAAGGCCCCACCCAGTGACTGTCCAGTTTTGGGCACTGGCCCTTCTTTCTCCTTGGACTGTACACCCACACCAGGTCTCCAGCCTTAAAGTCCCTCCCTTTAGCCCTCATGTCATAGTTTCTTTTCTGTCTCGTGCCCGCTTTCTGCAGCTGGTCACGGGCGAAGACATGAGCCAACTCCATTCAGTTCTGGAGCCTTCTGGCGTATTCTGGTCCTGGTGGCACCGCCGGTGAGTCTGGGGTCTCCCAAAAGCCATTTCCGCATGCGTCCGCAGCTCTCGCCCCCAACATGAGTGGAACAACAAGTGTCCTGCCCCAGTAGTTCCATGAGAGGCTTTTAGCACCGTCTCTCTCAGTGCCCTGGGGACCACCACCTGCCACCTCTCTTCTCCTGTAGCTGGTTCTTTCCAGGCTCTCTTGAGCACTCCATCTTTCACCCGGAGAGCCCCAAACTTTGCAAACAGTCCTTTAGTGGCAGGCGAGCACCCAGCGACCTCATTCCACTGTGGCTTTTGTCCTGACTCCACCCACTGCAGCACTGGGTGCAGATCAGCATCCTGCTCCTGCTGCAGTCTCCATTCAGGTGAGTCAACAACCTGCATCTCTCTGTAGACAGGCCCTTCTCTATCATGCATGGGGCCTTGCTCCTCCACACGGAACTCTTTCTCACGGACCTCCCTCTTTTCACAGTATCGGCAGCTGTTGAGAGCACAGGGGCGCCGGGACATGGCGTCAGCATTGGCATGGTGAGTTCCAGCCCTGTACTCCACTTTGAAGACATACGGCGCCAGTTCTTCCAGCCAGCGTGCAATCTGCCCTTCTGGCTCTTTGAAGGACATTAACCACTGGAGGGCAGAGTGGTCAGTTCGGACAGTGAAGGGCAGACCGCACAGATAGTACTTGAAATGGCTTATAGCTCTCACAATAGCAAGAAGTTCTCTGCGTGTCACACAATAGCGCAGCTTTGTTGAAAGTTTTACTGAAGTACGCCACCACTTTCTCCCCCTCCGCCCCCACCTGGCTCAACACCGCCCCCGTCCCAACATCGCTGGCGTCCATGTCTAGGAAAAACGGCAGGTTGGGGTCCGGGGGAATGAGGATGGGAGATTCTGTCAAGGCCTTCTTCAAAGAGCTGAAGGCCTGCTCGCACTCAGGTGTCCAGAAAAAATCACTGTCTTTCTGCTGCAGGCGGAAGAGGGGCGCAGCTATGAATGAGAAGCCAAGCACAAACCACCTGTAGTCGGATGCCAGTCCAATGAAGCTCTTCAGCTCTCGCAGGTTGGTGGGGACCGGCCAGTCCCTCACTGCCTGCACTTTCTCCTCCAACGTGCTAATGCCCTCTCCCCCAACCATGTGCCCCAGAAACTCCAGCTCTTTTCTCATGAAGCAGCACTTATCGTGGTGAAGCTTCAGACCAGCCACCGATATCCTCTGTAGAACGTGCCGCAGGGCCCCCAAGGCTGCATGGAAGGAGCCCCCATGGACCAGTATGTCATCTAAGTAGACCAGACATTTCTGTCGGGGGATGTCACCCAGCACCTTCTCCATCAGCCATTCAAACGTGGCTGGGGCGTTGCACGGGCCAAAACTGAGGACTCGAAACTGCCACAATCCTCTGACGGTACAGAAAACAGTCTTTGGTCTGGCTGAGGGGCTGAGGGGCACCTGCCAATATCCACTGTGCAGGTCTAATGAGGAGAACCAGGATGAGCCGGACACCAAGTCCAGAGACTCATCGATGCGGGGCAGTGGGTACGAGTCCTTCTTGGTCACACTGTTTAGTGGCCTGTAGTCGACACAGAACCTCATCTAAGAAACTCTTTTTCTTATTGACCATCACAACCCCCGAGGCCCATGGGCTGTCAGATGGCTCAATGATGCCAGCCTTCTGCATCTCATCAATAGCGCTGTCAGCAGCTGCCTGGTGCACCAGGGGAAGGCGGCGGGGGTGCATCTTGATGGGCCGTGCATCGCCGGTGTCAATTTCGTGCTGCACCAGGTGTGTCAGGCCCACTTCCTCTTCTGTTAGGGCAAAAATGTCCTTAAATTCCAGCAACACGCGCCACAGGTCCTCCTGCTGCCCAGGTTCCAAGTTATCACAGCTGCGTTTCCATACCTCTCGTACTGCTGCCAGTCTGTCCACCCCACCTGCCGTGGGTTGCTGGTCCAGGGCAGGGGGCTGCACATCAACTGGGGTATGGCGTGAGGGGGACACGGGTGTAGGGGGGGAAGCTTGGAGTCGGGGTCTGACCCATGAAGTGCCTCTGCTGCTCGCAAGGTAGGTTGGTGTGGTCTTGGGGCCTGTGTGGGGTGCACCATTTTAACTGTGGGTCCCCCTGGAAAGGTCAGTGTGTTCTTCCCCAGGTCTAACACACAGCAGGCGGCCCGCAGGAAGTCCTAATATGCAGGGGTCCTGCACTGCTGCAACCCACACCCTAAAGCTCACTGACAGCCCCCCAACTTGTACAGCCACCACCCCTCTTCCAAGCATAGGGGCTAGCTCATCAGTCACTGTTCGCAGCTTTACCACAGTAGGTTCCAACTGTATCCCTGCTGGGACCACGTCAGGTCTCATCAGCGTTGCTGTGGAGCCGGTGTTGACAAGGGCTATGCATGGAGCGCCTGCCAGGGTGATGGGGACATGGCAAAAACCTCCCACATGGGTCCAGCCCACCACCCTCACAGACTCAGCGGTGTCATCTGCTTCTGGGGGGAGTGGAGCCTCGCTCCCCCATCTGTACAGCTGGGCTCCGTCCCAAGGAGGCAAGGCATGGTGGGACACAGGGGCAGGGGTCTGCATCGTCCCTTTTACACAGACCCCAGGGCGTTTCCTTGAACACCAGCCTGCTTGGGGCACCGCACGCTGATATGGCCAGGCTGGCCACACTCCCAACACACAGGAGGGCCTCGGTGAGGACGGGTGCTGCTGCGCTGTGATTGCAGTGACACAGCACGGATGAGTTCAGTCAACTCATCCGCCCATGCTGGCTTCTCTTGGCCTGGGCCCTCCTGCACCACAGTTCTCACAACAGGGCTGCCCCCGACGTGGTTGCTCTGTGAAGCCTCACCTATGACCTCCCTCTCCAAGGCCAGCTCCAGTGCCTCCTGCAGAGTATGGGGGTGCGCTAGTTGTGTCTGTATGCGCAGTTCCCTAGGAGTTATGGCTCGGGTGAACTGGTCCCTGGCCAGCTCACTTTGCACTTCAGTGGGCATGTGGGCGTATGCTCTCCTCACCATGGTCTCAATGTCATTAGCCAACCCATGGAGCGGCTCCCCGGCCTGTCTCTGCTTGTTTGACAGCTCTGAGCGAAGAACACCAGGCTGGTTGCATTGTCCAAAACGCCGCTGCAGAGCACCAACTAAAGCCCCATAGTTGTCTCTTTCAGCTGGGCTAAGCAGCAGCGAGCATGTCAAAGCTTCATCTGTAAGGCACATGGCCAGCTGGAGTGCTTTACTGTCCTCTGACCAGCCTGCAGCCCTTGCTAAGAGTTCAAATTGCATGGCATGGAAGGCCTCCCAGTCCGCCTTACCAGAGTATTTCGGCGTCTTCACTTGGATCTGGTTACAGCGGGCGCCGCCATCTTTGTTTACATCCGGCCCCGTGTTGCTCTCGGCACGCGTTCTCCCACCGGCACTCTTCCCGGTGCTCGAGCTGCTAGCCTCCTGGCTGTCTGTCTCAGGCGAGCAATGTGCTCCGAATGCAGCACAGTCAAACTCCGTCTCACACCCCGACATCCCACCATAAGCACCATCCATCACCTCCTCCTTGACTCTCGGATGAGTGTCGGCCTCTTCCCGCTGCGCTGCCATACTGCAAGCTGACAACGCAGAGTTAGCTGGGTCAGGGCTAGCCGCGTTGGAGGGTAGCAAGTCAAACTCCGGCGTTTTACTTCTGACACCAATGTAGCGTTCGACCGGACTTTAGAAGAATGACGAGGAGTTGGTCTCACCTTTCTTTATTATTAGAACCACAACAGTTACTGTCGGCCATAACTACGCCAAAACAACAACAGCGCCGTTATAGTCTTACAGCTCTCACTTCTCTCTATACACACACAGCTCTCTTCCTACACTCACCCTGCCCCCTTGCTTCCTCATCCAACCACATACCTGTCCATACCATACACGTTCACTGACAGTCAGAAATCACAGAACTTTAGAGCACAGAACACATTATAACAGTAACATTACTGCAGGGTCGCTACAACATGGATGTACATATATATAAATATATATATATATATATATATATATATATATATATGTATATATATATATATATATATATAAATGGATATATACAAGAAAATTAAGTAATTGTTTATTCTGTTCTTAAATTGTTAAAAAAAATTTCTCTTAAAAAGGTAACAAGAGCCAATGAGAGTACTGTTACTGTTAAGTACCAGAGTAGATGTACTGTTAAAATCTAAAAATCTAAAAGACACTGTAGTGTCCCCAGACAGAAGGAAGATGGTCAGACTCTTTGACTGATGTTTCATGAATTTCATAAATCCATTCACACCGTAAGAGCTGTGCAGAAAAACAGCAAAATATTTCCTTACAATCATATCACTGTTACAGAAACAACACCAAACATCCCTAAAATAGCTTGACAATTCTTATATATTGTAAAACAAGTTTCCTATGTGTATTCAATTACAAGGTACCATCCACATTCAATATAAGCAAACGAAGAGCAAACGAAGAGTTCAGTGCATATTTGCAAAACAAAATTGCTGTTGCTTATGTAAGTAAGTAACAAAAGCCAACAACAAAATAAATAACATATTTCATACCTCGTTCCCTCTCCAACTGAGACACTAAATCCATACAGTAGAAAGTCTTCATGGTAAACACTGTTTACAGAAACCAAAACCTCCTGTTAATATCAGGTAATGTTACAGGACATTGATATTTCCTGACTTTAACTTGGAACTCCCAAACATAACAACATGCTCTTACCGTGAACAGAGAAATTATGCACGGCACTGATGAACTTCAAGGTCAAAGTTGTACATAAAGAGGCATGTTTATAACATTATGGTACTTTTATTTTTGCACATTTAGATTGATATTTCTAGCTTCATTCATCTTAACCAGGTACCCAGACAGAGTGCACGAACAACCTGCGAACATAGCGCATCAACTTCCTCTCTGTCGTTTCAAAATAAAATTTAAATTTAAAAATAAAGTGTCATTGTGTTTACATGTCAGCTGTAAAACCACACTTCTACAAGAAGCCAAAGTATATGTAAATGTGTTCAATGCTGACAAATACAAAAGTAAAATAAAAGATACTGAAATAGAGTCCCTTACACAAATCATGTGTGTGATTAACAGAACAGTGCAGCGTTCACTAAATTACTAATGATTTCTACATCTTACATGAAACTGACAGGCGAGTACAGTTATATGAAACAGTATGCATTAACAAATCCCTGAAATGTATGAAATAGTACCAGGGACAATTAGTCTTGGATTGTTGAAGACCAAAAAGGGGTGCACTTTAAGAAGCTTCCAGCAACAGCACCAGTTTCTGAACTGGGCGCTCTATTACAGTAACCTTGTTGCAGCGTTCACCCTTGGTACTAAGGTTACGATCACCAATACACAGTTTGAATTTCCTGACAAGTCCATCTTTACTGACAGTGGCCTCTGTAACGCTACATAACACTCACTTTCTCACTCACTCACTCATGTCTTGGCAGCTCATCACTCCTCTCCAACACTATGTCATCAACCTTCAAGTTTCTCCTTGGATCATGCCAACGCTGCCTGACAGCTACGTTGGAAAGGTACTCCTTGTGCCAGCGGCTCCAAAACTGCTCTGCAAGGAACTGTACGTGACGCCACCTTTTTCGAGCATACATATCCTCCCTTATGAACTCAACCAGGTGGTGGTAAGGTGGTAACAGACTTCATAGGGAGCAGGTGATTTGGGGTGAGTGGCTCAAGGCCTTTTGGGTCATTTAGGTTATCAACAGTCAGTGGGCGGCTGTTTACAATTTCCATCGCTTCATAAAAGAAGGTTCTCAGGGAAGTGTCATCAAGCCTGCCCAACGAGAGTGAAAGAGTGACGCTGAGAATACTTCTGACTGTTCGTATCTGCCTTTCCCATACTCCACCAACATGACTGGAATGTGCTGCATTCATACTTAAGTCACACTGCTTCTCAGCTAGAAAGGCAGTGACTCGGTCTGTGTCAAGTTCCTTTAGAGCTTCATTGAACACATTTTTTGCTCCCGCAAAGTTAGTTCCTCAATCAGATTTGTTTTGTCGAACTGCACCAGGTATGGTGATGAAACACCGCAGACCATTTATGAAGGAGTCTGTAGACAGGTCATCCAGCATGTCGATATGGATTGCCTGAGAGCAGATGCTGGTGAAGAGGAGACCGTATCGTTTGTGCTCCTTCCTTCCCTGTTTAGCGAAAAATTGGCAAAAACAGTCCATTCCTGAGTATGCAAATGGTGGTGAAGGCTGTATATGCTCTGGTGGAAGGTCAGCCATTCTTTGTATCTCTGCAGACCTCCTCAGCTTCCTGCATGTCACACACTGCCAAATATAGGATGATACTGCTCGGTTCATCCCTGGGATCCAGTAACCATTTGACCGTATTTCATTGACGGTAAGTCCCTTGCCTTGGTGCTTGACTTTCTCATGACAGTGTGCAATTATCAGTCTGGTGATTCGGTGATCCCTTGGAATTATTGCAGGATGCTTGAATGAATTAGGAAGAGACGAATGACCCAGTCTTCCTCCCACCCTCAGCACACCATCCTTGTCTACGAAGGCATCAAGTTTGTACAGTTGTTTATCTGTTTGCAGTTTGATTCCTTTGCTCAGTGATTTCAAGTCATCTTTAAAAACATGACTTTGTAGAGCCTTACTGTGGAGAAGCCATTTGATTTGTCATTGTTATTTTGTCGCTGAATGCGTGCAATGCCTCGAATTGCACTAGGCCAGGAAGAGAAGTTAGATAGACGATCTGCAAGGCCTCTTTGCTCTGCGGTATCTGCGTTCAGTGTTTGAGCCTTTCTGACTTCAGGGTCCCTGACTGATAACTCTGGGATCTTATCTGATGGGGGCACAATTTCCTTTTCTAATAAGAATTTTGGTCCTGTGAGCCAGTTAGACAAAAGAAGCTCAGTTGCTGTTAAGCTTCTTGATGAGTGATCTGCAGGATTTTCAGCAGTTGAGATATATCTCCATTGTTTAGGAGTTGTGTGGCGATGGATCTTCTGAACCCTGTTGGCCACAGATGTGTGGAATCGTCGTGCCTGATTGTCAATGTATCCTAGAACACACCATGGAGTCGGCCCAGAAAAACTCCTCAATCTCAGCACATTCAACTGTAATGTTGAATGTGCTGAGACAACTGCTGCTGTTAGTTCTAATCTGGGAATGGTCATGACCTTGGTGGGAAAGACACGTGATTTTCCCATGACTAGAGCACAGTGAACATCTCCATCCTCATTTCTGAGCCTCACATATGTACATTGGCCATATCCACTTGTGCTGGCATCAGAAAAATGATGCAACTCTGTTTTGATTATCTTTCCAAATCCAGGGGGTATTCCTGCGGCTGTGCATTGACATCTCCATCCTTCCACCACAGAAAGCGCAAGTAGTCTCGATCTCTCTCATGTACCTGAAACTGATGAAACATCTTCTCGATGTCGCACATCAGGGCAACGGGGTGTTGGCAAAATGGTAATAGGACACCTGTCAGGTTGTTGAATCAGGCCCTGAGAGAAGACGATCATTCAGACTGGTTCCCTTACATTTAGCAGAGCAATCAAACACTACCCGGAGATTTTCTGGTTTCCGTGGATGGAAGACGCCATGATGAGGAATATACCATCTCTCTCCTTCAATTCCATCATCATTAACTTCATTTGCATCTCCCTTTTCAATTACTCCAGCCATGAAATCAATATACTGTTCCTTGTGTGGCCAGAGTCGTCACACGGCCCTAACTTTGGTTTAAAATTAACTTAGTCATACATTGCTAAAGGGGGCGGCTGTAGCTCAGTGGGTAGAGCAGGTGACCAGTGACCAGAAGGTCGCTGGTTCAAACCCCCGCTCCCCTGGGCGGAACTGAGCTACATGCCGAAGTATCCTTGAGCAAGATACTGAACCCCGAAACTGCTCCTGACGCGCAGTTGGCACCTTGTGTGGCAGCCTCTGCCGTCAGCGGGCCCTGCGATGAGCTGGCGACTCGTCCAGGGATATACCCTGGCCTCCGCCCTATGAGAACTGGATTTGGCCCCAGTAACCCCCGCAACCCCCTGAAAGGTTACATGTGACTGGGAATTACGGACAGAGACAAGGGATTACCAAAACAATATTAGTTTATTTATTTAACACAAGGTATAAAAAAGAACAATCACTATGTCTAAAAGACATTAAACATGAAAATAACTGTAGAAGAGTGTGATAAGATTATGTAACATGTACTTTGATTAAAAATGGTGGGAGAGTGCTGAAAGACGAGTGGCCATGGTTGCAGACAGCGGGGGAAACAATTATAATGGGACAGAGTACTCACCAGGCTCCCGTGCCCTACACACACACACGGCAAGCCAAAAGAAAAAGGAATAAAGTAAATCGTGAAGGGCGTGCAAAAATAATCAAACACATGATTGGGGGGGTGTGAAGCACAGGTGAGGAACTCTAATCACCAAAATCCTCCACCATCTGTGCAACCACGCTCACCGCCGGCCCGATAGCACTCAGACACAGGGTATATGCAAAGAAAGAGATAAAAATTAATGTTACACGTCACACTACCATTATGGTAGTGTACTTAATCAGTGTGCAACATGCGGACACGGAGGGGAGGGGGGGTCGCTATGGAGCGGAATCTAAAAACACAACAACAACACAGAAGGTGAGGACATACAACATATTTCACTTAAAACCAAAAGAAACCGCACATACCGGAGCCTCTGCTGTAGTAGTCGTGACCTGTCTCACTGGGTCGGCGCAGTTTATATGTCCTGCCAAACAAATTGACAACGCGGAAGTTGGAAGATGCCCCACCCCCCTACAGCTACGGTGGCCTATGAGGCATTCAAAGCTGGTTACACTTGTACCTTTTATCCTTTGACAGTTTTCTTTTGAGGTGGCTGAGTCAACAACAGCGCAGTGTTGTTGCAGGGGCATTTCGTAGTGTCCATTACAGGTTTTCTTTATATCCTTTTCAAGCATGTTGAGGAAGAGGATATCGTCCTGAGATGCCATCTTGCCACTTTCACCAGCATCCTTTAAATTAGACTCAAGAACATGAAGAGCATCTGCAGGAGTTATAGGTGGCAGCTCTTTCACAGCAACTCTGTGACAGAGGCTAGTAGTGATGGGAGAGTCATGGCATGATGAAGAAGGTCCCACAATGCTCCATCCTAAATCAGTGCGGACAGCATAAGGTTCTTCATCTCCACCTAAAATTACCTGCCTTGGTGCCAAGGCCCTTGAACAGTTGTACCCTATAAGAAGGCCAACCTCGCAGTCCTGTAGTGGAGGGATTTCACCTGCCAGCATGTTGAGATGAGCCCATTGGCTTGCTGTTTCACATGTTGGGATGTGTGCATGATTTACTTGGATACAGTGTTTAGTGTATGCAGGAGGAAGGTCAATCAGGACTGTGGAATTATGGTCTCTCACACAAAGCCCTGAAACTCTTTGGCTCTCCACAATGGTGTCCTTTCCCATCATAGTCCTTAACTTAAGCCTTACTGGTACCTCATCAGCATGTAGAGTGTGGCTTACTTCCTGGTCGATGGAAGCAGTATCACTCGCCTATACAAGCTTTTCTGCTCTTGGATTGTTCCACGATGACACCCATACTGCTACAATCATGGACGTGTTAGCAACTGGTCCTTCCCTTGCTACATTAAGTGAAGTGCAGCTGTTAATTCATTTGTGTTACCTGAGGTACACATAGCCTAAGAGACAGGTTTTCCCCTTTTTGTGTAATTTTCATTGAGAAAACAGGTTGGATGCTTTCCCATGCAAATTTCGCAGGAATGGCGATGACGGCAGTCTCTTGCATTGCACCGTAGCACAGACTTTTTTCTTTCACATATCGTCGTTGTTCCTCAAGAGACTTTGTCATGAACTCAGAATAGCTATAGAGCTGATGGTTATTGCTCTGACAAAGGATACACTGAGGTCTTGCACTTCCTTTAGTCAATTTTGCACTTTCGCTTTGTGTCACTGTTTGAGTGTTAAGAACACTGGCCTTGTTACTTTTCGTGTCCCTCTGATTTCGTTTTTCTGTGGATACGTCAGATGAATGGAGTGCATGGAAGGATGTTATCGGGTTGCAAGCAATATCCGCCTCCATTGGCATAAAGGCTGCAAAATCCTTGAAACTGGGAAATTCTTTCCTGTCGTTCAATGCTTGTGTTACCTGGCGTTTCTAGCAAGATGCTAGCCAATCAGGCAATTTTTGGGTGAAATTTTTGGTTCTCTTCACAGTCGTTTAATATTTGGAGACCTGACATGTGGGGTATGGCCTCTTGGCAGGCATTCAAGAAGTCTGCAAAATTTCAAAGTCCTTCCGCATCCTTTTGTGGCCGGGTAAGCCATCTCCCTCCTGGTCACTGCATGGCGCTGTGCCAGCTTGTGCAGGTTAATTGTTGGCCGGCGCTGCGGGTGATTAAAACCAGGTGTTGGTCACCGCTCTCCCTCTCTGCTTCTGCTGTGCGGTGCGTCTGGTGTGTTGGTCGGCGTGCATGTCCGTGTCTCCCCGTCATGTCATTAAGGTAGGCATCCTTTATTATCTGCTGTTTCGTTGCATTTTTTTATTCGGCTCTGGGGCTTCATCCTCCCGCTCCGTTGCAGTGCTGGGAGTGACGGTGAGCCAGAGGGAGAGAGCTGTTCGGGTGGGCGTGTGTTGGGTGCAGTAGAGCTCAGAGGTATGCTGCTCGTATTTGTCTGCTGCTGCAGTTCTCCATCTATTGCGCTAGTTGTAACACTTTCTCTTTTGCTGTGCAGCGGGGCTTATCCAGTTGGCGTCCTGGTGTGTTCCGGTCATCGGCCACCATGACAGGGTTTGCTGCTGTCCTGGCTCGGCCCCGGGTGGACTGAGAAGCTCCATACTGTCTCGGGTCACTGCATGTGGCCACAGCTTCAGGTCCAGTGTGAAAGCATCACGCCATTATCGGTGCCCACACTACGAAATCCAGTCTGAGTCAAGCCGAGTTTGGCTCACCTGTCTTCTTTTCTTTTGATTTAAATCATTATTTTCCTTTACTAATTTAAATATCAAAGATTGTTTTTGTTGATTTAATTCAGGTCGCACTTAGTTTAGTATTCGTTTGATAATAGTTTGGATTGTTTTGTTATTGTATTAAGTTGATTTTGGGTTAAAATATTATTTTCTTTCTTTGTTTAATATTTTATTATTTCCTAGCCTAAGTTGGTTTATATGGTGTTTCTTTTGTTAATTTTCTTTAACTCCTTAGTTGTAGATCAAATTTGTTATTTCTTTTTTTTTTTGTGATATATAAATTATTTCTATTCTGTTTTGATATTTTCTTTCGGGTTTCGTTGGTATTAATTAATTGATTAATTGTGTATTTGGTGTCCTTTTTTTCTTCTCAAACCGTAGATGCCCAAAGATGTCCCCACACTGTGCCTTGTGTTAATTTTGTGTATTTTACTTGTTTTACAACAGGTGCTGAGGCCCAAGCAAGCGGCAGCCCTCCCCTGGTGGTGGTGTTTGACACAGTTTTTGGTTGCAGTGCACTGGTGGTTTACAGTTTGGATTTTGGCCCTTTTTGAGTTCCCTGCCGCCCTAACACTGGTTGGGTTCTTTTTCTTTGTTTCTTTTTCTTTTTTCTTTTGGCATATCCCCCCCTTTTGGTCAGCCAACTCCGCAACCCTCATTTATTTTAAAGTCATTTTAAGCAATTTGTTAATAAAAAGTATATTTCTTTGAAACCACGTCCTCTGGCCCTCGTATGATTTCACGAACCTGTGTTGGCCTTGTATGGCTATTTCCTGGGATAAAATCCCAGGTGGCGTTGTTGACAACACACACTACACATACACACGCACACACAAACACACACTCACACCCGTTCCCGCCACACTTTGATTTAAGTTTTG
This sequence comes from Pagrus major, assembly GCF_040436345.1. Taxonomy (NCBI): domain Eukaryota; kingdom Metazoa; phylum Chordata; class Actinopteri; order Spariformes; family Sparidae; genus Pagrus; species Pagrus major. Next base: position 33,147,868 of record NC_133216.1, read on the forward strand.
GCTGGTAAGTTTATCTCTGAAGGCCTCTGGATAACGAATGGCTGTCCATATCTTTGATTTAGTTTTTTTCCAGGCATCCTGATGCTTCATCATCATTCCTGTAGAAAACTCTATCTAGAGTTTTGCAAGCTGCACCACCGACATATTTTTTGAGGTAATAAAGCTTATCAGCAGCAGAAATCTTCTGTTGATCAATGAGAGACATGAACAGTGCCTTCCACTCAATAAAATGAATGGGGTTACCTTCAAAAACAGGTGGCTCTGGTGTTGGGAGTCTGTTAACTGCTATACTGTCTTGAACAGCTTGAGCAAGAAGAGCCACGTCTGTGTGTAGTGGTCCGTATGCTGGTGCCATGACATTGAGAGGAGAAGGAGTGACATGTGGAGACATTTAATTCTGCCCTGTGGTATCATAGACCATGGGTTGGGTGAGAGACTCTCTTACTGCCTCCTGTTCATAGGCTTGTAACCTGGCTCAGGCTGCCCTTAAGTCTTTCTCTGCCTGAATTCACTCCAACTCACGCTTTTGAGCTTCAAGTTCTGTCCTCTGCTGCTCCTCTAAATGCTGTATTTTTTCCTTTTGTTTTTCCTCTTCAAGCAGCACCTTATACTCTGCCTCTTTAGCTGCTGCTTCTGCATGTTTGGCTGCCAGTGATGAGGTCCATAGCTGGAGTAGATACTTGTATGTGAGGCAGAGGATCCATATATGGACAGAGCATAATCATGGTGAAGTAGCTCATGAAGGCGTTGTTTTTCTTCCTCAAAATCAAAATCCCTGTTAATGTTCGATATTCTTTCATAGGCAATTTTTAGAATATCTCTCGTCACTGCTTCACATGCATCAATCCTTCGCCTTGTCTCCGTTGACGGTGTGATGCAATCTCTGATTTCAACATACATGCTCAAAACATTCTCCTCTGCCCTTTCTATTGTTTCAACTAGTTCAAGCATTTTTTCAGTAAGGTTGCGTAATCGACATGAGCGTCTGGGCTTTTCTAGATTCTCTTGAACTTGGTTCTCAAACTGTACTCCCTCTTGACTGCTATGAACTTGTTTGTCTGATGTGCTCATTTTAAGAGTTGAGATAGCTGCATAGCTTCAATTAGTAATTGGTTGACTAACATGTAAGCTAATGCATATAACAGTAATAAACTTAAATTCTCAGAGGGAACATCAATAATAGTTAAAATTAAAGAAAGCTGGAATGAGCTATTTAACCTTATTGCGGACTCCTGACATAAACAATTAGACTTTATAGACAGGTTTGTGAAAATACTGGTAAACCTTGAATTAACTCAAACAATCCAACAACAATACAGCAGTTTTTAAGAGTGTAATTGTACATTTATTCACACAATGTGAAAATATCCTTTATGCCTTGCTATGGATGGATGTGCTTTTCTTAAACCACTGAAGAAGACACAAATAGCTTAATTATGTTCTATGGTACTTGAATAATTTGATACAAGTCCTTTTAGCAGTGGCACACCTGCTATACCGTTCAGTCCACGTGGAATATCTATTCAACTCTGACCATCACATCGAACCTGTTCAACCGCTGCCAGTATACCATTAATAACCTGTTGTTGATGAACCATGGGGACTATGCAGACTGATGACTCCAATGTTGACAGGCGAAGCAGTCTGGCACCGTAAACTATCAACACCAGGATGCAGCAGGATGGCAGAGCCAATGAAGGTCAAGCTCTTACTGTAGTATCCCCACAAGGAAGATGGTCAGACTCTTTGACTGATGTTTCATGAATTTAATAAATCCATTCACACCGTAAGAGCTGTGCAGAAAAACAGCGGAATATTTCCTTACAGAAACAACACCAAACTATCCCTAAAATAGCTTGACAATTCTTATATATTGTAAAACAAGTTTCCTATGTGTATTCAATTACAAGGTACCATCCACATACAATATAAGCAAACAAAGAGCAAACGAAGAGTTCAGTGCATATTTGCAAAACAAAATAGCTGCTGCTTAGGTAAGTAAGTAACAAAAGCCAACAACAAAATAAATAACATATTTCATACCTCGTTCCCTCTCCAACTGAGACACTAAATCCATACAGTAGAAAGTCTTCATGGTAAACACTGTTTACAGAAAACAAAACCTCCTGTTAATATCAGGTAATGTTACAGGACATTGATATTTCCTGACTTTAACTTGGAACTCCCAAACATAACAACATGCTCTTACCGTGAACAGAGAAATTATGCACAGCACCGACGAACTTCAAGGTCAAAGTTGTGCATAAAGAGGCATGTTTATAACATTATGGTACTTTTATTTTTGCACATTTAGATTGATATTTCTAGCTTCATTCATCTTAACCAGGTACCCAGACAGAGTGCACGAAAAACCTGCGAACATAGCGCATCAACTTCCTCTCTGTCGTTTCAAAATAAAATTTCAAAATAAAGTGTCATTGTGTTTACATGTCAGCTGTAAAACCACATTTCTACAAGAAGCCAAAGTATATGTAAATGTGTTCAGTGCTGACAAATACAAAAGTAAAATAAAAGATACTGAAATAGAGTCCCTTACAGACACGCATCCCTATTCATTACATCTGTCTGACAGCTTCAGTTACTAGTTACTTTACAGATTACTATTTTTCATGTCATTCCTGTCCAGTGTGAACCATGTATCTACTGATGTGTTGAGTTTGAGTGTTTGTGATAAACTGAAGGATGAAGTGTTCCTTTATCAGTTGAGAAAATCCTCCTCCTTCTTCAGATAAATAAATAGCTGTTTTACTGACAGCATAAACACTTGACTTTTTATAGATATGTGGTTCTCACAGGACAGCCACGCTTGAAACATATGACGATCTTATAAGATATGATGCATTAAACTAGCCAACAGTATATAAAGTAGTTGAAAGGAGCCCAACCTTGAACATCTACAGCAGTAAAACAACACATATGCATTAATACAGCGCTAATATTTGTCCAGAAACATCAGATATAAATGATGAACATTTCACTGCACAATGAGTACTTTTACTTTTGATATTTTTGAGTCATCAGTTTGCGCAAAATGCTCACATACTCACATATGTATGTAACTTCAATCTTACCTACATAAGGCTTTGAATGCAGGACTTGCACTTGTGAAGTATTTCCAGTGTGGTATTAGTACTTTTTTAAAGGGGACATATTATGCAAAACTCATTTTTTCCTTGCTTTAGTATGTATATTTGCGTATCCGGAGTGCCTCCCCACCCCTTAAGCATGATTTTTCGACAACTAAGTCAATGTTTCGTAAACTACCGGAGTCAGCGATTGGGTCTCTAAACGAGCCGTTTGGATTTCGACCGGATTGTGACGTCACAATCCGGTCTTTTGCATACTCCAGTCCTCGCGCTGGCTATCTCCTCCCACACTTTGCCAGCTACCTGGACGAGGATCCGCCATTTTCTCGTTCTCGCTTAACTTGTACGCGACAGCCTGACCGCTACCATGTACAACCCGAAAGCCGAGCACTGCTGCTCTGTCGTCGGATGCACGGATCCTCCTGTTTCGCTACATGGCCTCCCTACCAAAGAGGATATCAGAGCGAAGTGGCTACATTTTATTTATCAGGGAAACGTCCCAGCTTCAGTGAGCAAAAGCGTTATGGTCTGTGCCAGTCACTTCACGCCGGACTGCTTCAGCAACCAGGTCAGGACTGGAAGCTGGACTGGCAACAAGATTGTCCCTTAAAAGATGGATCCATATCCACTGTCAATGATGGAACTGTAAGTATTTAAAAAACAGTGTAGTTTGTGTTACTTTGGCCGTTTAGCACATGAGCTAACGCTAACGCTAACCGTCGATGTAAATATGAGGCTGAACTAACATGAAGTTATCAACGTTGGGCTTACTGGCCGTAGTATTCACGATAATGTTAATGTTACCAAACATTAATTTGTCATATCAGCACTCTTTTAAAACAGTGAATTGAGAAAATGAATTAGGATATTGAGATTTTATCGCTTCTAACCGGCCGGTGAACCACTGCTCGGCCGTGAACAAGCAGTGGAGAGGGGTGAAATGTCTCGGTTGTTAGCGGACGGTGAGCTACTGTTCCGCCGTGAACAAGCAGAGGAGATTGTATGAAATCGTCTCAGTTGTTCGCGGACGGTGAGCTGCTGTTCCGCCGTGAACACGCAGAGGAGACGGGGTGAAATGTCTCGGTTGTTAGCGGACGGTGAGCTGCTGTTCCTCCGTGAATACGCAGAGGAGACGGGGTGAAATGTCTCGGTTGTTAGCGGACGGTGAGCTGCTGTTCCTCCGTGAATACGCAGAGGAGACGGGGTGAAATGTCTCGGTTGTTAGCGGACGGTGAGCTACTGTTCTGCCGTGAACACGCAGAGGAGACGGGGTGAAATGTCTCGGTTGTTCGCGGATGGTGAGCTAAGTTAATTAAAGATTAATATTTCTGCCCGGCAGGAAGAGGTGGGCGGCGCACGCAGTAGCTCATTAGCATTAAAGGGAAAGGCACTCAAACCGGCCGCTTAGAGCAGGGCTGTGAAACTGGTGTGTTAACACCCCTGCTGTGCTCAATCCTTCGGTTTTTTCGACCAAAGCATGTTACTATCATTCCATTTAGACATCAAGGAACCATGTCAACAAGCAGAAATGAGCATAATATGTCACCTTTAAAGGATCTGAGTGCTTCTTCCATCACTGCTTGTTTGTTATAATTACCACCATATAGGGACGCAGTATTATTTGCAAATTCAAGTTGTGATTGTGCAGCCATTAATCATGGACAATAACAAAAACACTCAGCACATGCAAAGATACACATTTACTTACATCACTCTCTTTGTTTTTTAACTCTCCTGTCACGTTTGTGTAGTAACAAATGGTCCATGATCCATGATCTCACTATCACGTCAAACTGCTTAATGATGAAATCAATTATGATTGCACTTTTTAAATAATTCTGGTTATTTCACAATCCATTTTGCAGTCACCAACCAAACCTGTTTCAGGTGGGATTATCTCAGAGTTGCTGCTTTGGTTTCAGTGTGCAACTTGATTATGTTAGAAAGTAGCACAGAGAGTTTAAAATTGTGTAATAGTATATGCGTATTGTGTGTATTGTGTGTGTAAGGAATTAAGATTAATATTTTGTTGAGACACAGAGAACATGGTGACATGATCTAGTCTGCAACAAACCAAACCATTATAAGTTGTAACTTGCAAATGTCCAGAACCCAATGAAAAACAGGCTCAATAGGTCTCAGACACAAAAACTTCAAGTCAACACAGTACAAATATCTACCCAAATACTCTTGGATAATTAAATAAAATCATCTGAATATGATAGCACAGCTAGTGTATAGTGCAAATATTGAATGACAGATTCTTCATTCTGATAGAATAATGACTTTCAGTTAATAATTTGATTACTGTAACCATTCAGCAACAACTATTCAAATAAAAACATGTTGCAAGGTGTCCTTAGGGTCTCTTGTATGATCAGGACGAATTTCGACCCAATCCAGTAAAAAATAACGATTGGTGAGGTTTAGAATACACATACAAGAAACTTAAAAAATTAATAACTTAAAAAGTACTTGGAATACAGCTATAGGATTTTGCAGGTTCCCATGAATTTAATAGAGGTTTAAACATATATTTTTTTTCCCGGAAATCCATAACATGAACTGGGAGGCCCATGGTGAGCCAGCATGGAATTACCCATAGATCTTGATCACCATGGGAGGTGTCAAAACATCTTGAGAACCAGCCAGTTGCTCCTTGACAGAGGTGTTTTATTAGTCATGTAGGCAGTACTGTATGCTTGAGCTGGAATTATCCCTTGATATTTGTGTAAACTAAACTATCCCAGTCCAACCCAAAGTAAATTCAAGATGTAGTTGAACCATTTGGAATACAGGCATGGTTTTGGGCTCTTCTGAAAGGTTATAAGCTGAATAGTTTTTTCCCTCTCTAGTTATAAAGGAGTGCTGTAAGTGCTTCTGGCATTAATCTATTGGAGTTTAAACACACTGAAAGTTTACATATTCTTCGAGCCTAATTTTTTAATTGCAAAAATAAGCCTGCATATATATATATTAAATAAATAAATAAGTTATAACTATATATTGCTGGCTTTCACATCTTATTGGCTACATGGTGCATCAATTATCCAGAGGCTGGTGTGTAAGTGGTTCAGGAGGGCATAAAAGCTCCAATGAGCTGTCATGGAATACTGTGTTTTGGACTAAATATGTGAGTGAAATGGATCTAGTGGACATTTGGGAATTAGAAAATACTTTTTGTTGGAGTTTGATGCACTACTGAAACACCCAGACATTTTATGAGTGAGTTGGCAAAACTTTGCACAGTTAGTTAGTTTGTTTGTTAAGGTTTGTATGGAGTCTGGACCCAAATGCATGACTCAAACCACAGGTTTAAACAGAAAATAACAAGTCTTTAATATTCAAATGTGCAAAACAAGTGCAAGGGGGAGGGGTGGTGCGTAGTCCCAGGATCCAACTGTGGCTCGTGAAGTCTCCAGTGAGGGTGAGAGTGTCTTGATGTAGCATCTGCCACGGGGTAATGGCGGCGCTGCGGCATGGCGCAGTGTGGTCCGTCTCGAGTGTACTCACACTTGAGGGGAAACACAGGAGAGCAGGCAGCAGGCAGGCAGGTCCACAGGCAGGCAGGGCAGAAGCAAACGGGTGAACACGAGGCAAGCACAGCAATCTGAGGTGAAGTGGAAAAACACAGCGGTATTAGCCACACAAGCTAACAACAGGACACAAAGGCAAAAACACAGAGGAGCCAGGATGCAAATAACCACGTGGACTGATGAAACGATCTGGCGACGAGCAGGAGGGAATCCAGAGGCTTTATAGAAGGGTTGATTACTGGAGTGGATACACCTGGTGCTGCCTGTGGAGGGAGACCACGCCCACATGCACACAGAGAACAGACAAGGGGAGAGACACAGGAGGAATAATACAGACAGGGAATGACAACACACACATAAAAGGGAGGGCTGCCATGATGCCCCTCAATGACCGACTCCAGACAGTCTACCAGGCTTGTTGGGGTGTGTCCGGTAGAAGTCAGTGAGGAGAGAGGGGTCCAGGATCAGCCCCCGAGCAATCCAACTCCTCTCCTCGGGTCCATATCCCTCCCAGTCAGCCAGGTATTGGTACCCACGCCCCCTGCGACGAACATCCACAATGCGACTGACCGTGAAGGCTGGGTGTCCATTGATAAGACAGGGGGGTGGTGGGGCAACGGCAGGAGGGCACAAAATACTGGTGGAGACCGGTTTTAACTGGGAAACATGGAAGGTAGAGTGGATCTTCAAAGATGCAGGGAGCCTGAGGAGAACAGCAAAGGGATTCACAATGGTCTCCACTTCAAATGGACCAATGAATCTGGGAGAGAGTTTCTTTGAAGCCACACACTAAATGTCCTTCGCATTTAACCAAACCTTTTGTCCCGGTTTGTACTCTGGGGCAGATCTCCTGCTCCTGGGAAGGGAACAGAGGTGGTAAGTAGCCTACAGAGGCTTCGAATGGTGTCATACCAGTAGCTGCTGATGTTAGGGAGTTGTGCGAGTACTCCACCCAGGTGAGGTGAGTACTCCATGAGGCTGGGATCCGAGCACATATGCAGCGAAGAGCAGTCTCCAGATCTTGGTTGGCTCTCTCTGTTTGGCCATTGGACTGAGGGTGGTACCCCGATGACAAGCTCACCGTAGTGCCCAGTGCCCAGCAAAACTCCTTCCACACCTTTTATGTAAACTGGGGGCCTCTGTCTGACACAATGTCTGCTGGAATCCCATGGATCCGGAACACATGATCCACCAACAGTTCCGCAGTTTCAGCAGCAGAGGGCAGTTTAGGAAGGGCCACAAAATGTACAGCTTTGGAGAAACGATCCACAATCATTAGTATAGTGTCTTTACCTTGGGAAGGTGGTAATCCGGTCATGAAATCCAAGGCAATGTGGGACCATGGACGGCCAGGCACTGGGAGCGGACGAAGGAGACCAGCAGAACCGGGATGTGTGACCCCACTGGAGGACCTGAGGGCGGACAGAGACAGGCACAAACATACAACCCTGGGGAGCCGATAAGACAAGATGAAGGGAGGATGGTGTCTGGCACAGGTGGACTGTCCCTGTCATCATGAAACTGTCTGGATAAAGCGTCAGGCTTAACATTCTTGCTCCCTGGCCGGTAAGTAAGGTTAAACTTGAACCGGCCAAAGAACAAAGCCCACCGGGCTTGGCGAGTTCAACTGTTTTATCACTTTGAATGTAAGCCAAATTCTTATGATCTGTCCATACCGTGAAAGGTGAGTCTGCCCCCTCCAGCCAGTGTCTCCACTCCTCAAGCGCCAACTTTACAGCAAGCAGTTCCCGGTTACCCACATCGTAGTTTCACTCCGCAGGTGACAGTTTCTTGGAAAAGAATGCACAGGGATGTAGCTTGTTGTCACCTGCAGCTCTTTGGGACAGCACTGCACCAACACCCACATCAGATGTGTCGACCTCAACCATGAACTGGCGGGCAGGGTCTGGCTGAACCAGGATGGGGGCCGAGGAGAAGCGTCTTTTCAGGTCCCTGAAAGCCTCCTCAGCCGCAGGAGACCAGACAAAAGACACAGAGGAAGATGTGAGTTGGGTTAACAGGGCCACTACCTGACTGTAGTTTCTGATGAAATACCGGTAGAAATTTGTGAAGCCCAGGAACCTCTGGAGCTGTTTGCGTGACTCGGGTTGAGGCCAGCTTGCCACCGCCTGGACCTTAGCAGGATCTGTCCTCACCTGTCTGCTCTCCAGAATGTATCTCAGGAAGGAAACAGAAGTGACATGAAACTCACATTTCTCTCCTTTAAACAATTTATTCTCCCACAACCTCTGCAGAACCTGTCGCACATGCACAATGTGCTCCTCGAGGTTGTGGGAGAAAATCAAAATGTCGTCAAGATATACAAACACAGAATGGTTTAGGAAGTCTAAGAACCTAGCAGGTTGGAGTCACAGCCCGAATCAACGAGAGCCTCTAGTCTTAAACTTTTACCATTTAGCAAAATAACAGCATCAATGTTGATGCGTTTACAGGGTAACATGGGAACCACAGTGCTACTCACCAGAACCCCGACTGCGACTGGTGAGGCCTTGGGTTTAAACGTTGTGGGCAGGTGGCGAGTTGATGTCCAGGTTGTCCACAGTAGATACACAGTCCTTCCTTGAAGCGCCAACTGCGCTCTGCTGGTGTTAACCGGTTCCGACCCAACTGCATGGGTTCCTCTTGTCTTGGGGAAGCAACAGACTGGTTATTGTTCGCAGTTTGGGTTTCAGATGACCCATGTGGAGCAGTAGGTGAAGTAGCAGTACCAGGGGAATATACAACTTGTGTTCTCTCGGCGTCGCTCTCTTAGCCTATTGTCCACTTTAATGGCTAATGCAATTAGCTCCTGCAATGTGTCAGTCTCTGCCCTACCCACTAGACAGTCTTTCACAGCTTTGTTCAGACCTTTCAGAAAAATACTCTGAAGTGCTCCGTCGTCCCAACACAGTTCAGCCGCTAGGGTACGGAACTCGACTGAGTAGTTGGCCGCACTTAGAGAGCCCTGGCGCAAGCTCAGCAGTCGGTTGCTAGCGTCATGGCTGGTAATGGGATGGTCGAAAACAGAAGTCATTTCGTTGGAAAATAGCTCAAAAGTGGCAGTGGCAGTGAGTGGGCTATGCCAAAAAGCCGTCCCCCAGGCCCTAGCCCTCCCCGTGAGCAAACCCAACACATAAGCTATCTTAGCTCGGTCAGTACTATAAGTCAGTGGTTGTAATTCAAAAACTAGTGAGCACTGGAAAAGGAAAGACTTACAGTCACCTAAGTTACCGTCGTAACGTTCAGGGGCTGGAACGAACGGCTCACGGGGATGGAAGGCACCCACTGGTACTGCTGGGGGGAGATTAGGCACAGGTGGGTTATTTATCTGGAGCTGACTTTCCACTTGAGAGAGGCTGGAGGCCAGATTGGCGAGGGAATCCACTATCCCACGCAGCGTCTGGTCATGATGTCCAAGCATAACTCCTTGGGCAGACACAGCGTGTCTCAGGTTCGCCACCTGTGAACCTGAGTTTGAGTCAGCTGGGTCCATGCTTAGGCCAGATCGTTCTGTTAAGGTTTGTATGGAGTCTGGAACCAAATGCACAACTCAAACCACAGGTTTAAACAGAAAATAACAAGTCTTTAATGTTCAAATGTGCAAAACAAGTGCAAGGGGGGGGGGCGGTGCGTAGTCCCAGGATCCAACTGTGGCTCGTGAAGTCTCCAGTGAGGGTGAGAGTGTCTTGATGTAGTGTCTGCCACGGGGTAAAGGCAATCTGAGGTGAAGTGGAAAAACACAGCGGTATTAGCCACACAAGCTAACAACAGGACACAAAGGCAAAAACACGGAGGAGCCAGGATGCAAACAACCACGTGGACTGATGAAACGATCTGGCAACGAGCAGGAGGGAATCCAGAGGCTTTATAGAAGGGTTGATTACTGGAGTGGATACACCTGGCGCTGCCTGTGGAGGGAGACCACGCCCACATGCACACACACAGAACAGACAGGGGGAGAGACACAGGAGGAATAATACAGACAGGGAATGACAACACACACATAAAAGGGAGAAGGGAGGGCTGCCATGATGAGGATCATGACATTGTTGATTGTACCAGGCTGCCATGGTTTTATCTTGAAATGGTTTGCATAAATAGAATCACAACAATCTAAGCTTTCTAATGATACATGGCATAATGACCCGGTGGCCTAGGGTTAATATAAAGGTGATAATTATGTATCACAATTACCAATACTGTACATCTTTGGAGCTGAATCATTTTATTGCAGTTGAATATTTTAAACTAATCGAAAATGTAATTTGCTTTCACACTGGAGTTAATGTATATATTTAAAAAAAAGAATAAATATGGCAACTGATAAATGTAATTAATGGTCCACCCCTATGTTGCTACTTAACAAGTCTTTTGCAGGTCATACACTAAATTCCTGTTGACACACTGCAGTGGGGAGGTAAATCTTGATTTGCAGAATGTGTTGTTGTTATTCTTCCAATTACTTTCCTTCCACCTGCCCTCTTGCTCTCACACCCCCACCTCCTTCCATATGTCCTCCGTCTCCGTGCTGCTCTAGGTATGCCATGGGGTGATGGATCTCTGGCTCCCCAGCTGTGTGGCTGCAGGACAGGGGCGGTCACTTTTAAGCCCAGCATCAGCACTTTGTCTCTGCCAGAGCTGTCAGCGCTCACCATCGGTACAAAGAAAAAGAACAGAGTATCAAAGAAAGAGGGAGGAAGGGAAGACTGAGCGGGCCGAGGGTGAGATGGACAGAGTGAGAGATGGCTGCCTGATGAAGGAAATGAATAGATGGGGGAGACTCAACAGACAGGAGATAGAAAGAGAGGTGAAAGAGAGGAGACAAAGTGCTTCTCTCTCCTGTCATGCTACAGCTAAGAAAGGCCCTGCAGACACCAGTGTGTGTGTGTGTGTGTGTGTGTGTGTGTGTGTGTGTGTGTGTGTGTGTGCGTGTATTTGTGTGTGTGTGTGTGTGTGTGTGTATGAATGCGAGGATGTTTTGTTGGTCTAGTGTCTTTCTGATGTGGAATAGTTTAGCACATCATGCAGCTGTACCTTGTAATGTGTGCTGAATTCACCATGGGTTCTATCATTTAACAAATGTTAGGCTACATACACAAACTTTTGTTTGCACTGCACAGCCATTATAAAGAAATTAATCAAATGTAGGTAGCTTAGCTGGCGGAAGATAGTGATAGTGTTACAGTAAATGCTAAAATACAAAATGTCACATCACGGATACTCTAATCACAGGCTACTATTTTTTTGTTCCATTGACAGTGCTGTGAAAACAGTGCCTGTTGTTTTACTGGACCTCAGTGAGACCTCATGTTGGCAGTTAATGTTTCTGCAAACCACTGATACATTCAAATCTGTATGTGTCATGTACCATATTGAAATTTCTACAAAATGTGTCATGTCACATTCACATTACATGTTTATGACCTGACTTTCATAACAAGAGGTGGAGGGGACAGTGGTGGAGTTACAGATGAGAAGGCTGCCAAGCCAATGACAGTAGTCCAAGACTGTATTTCAACATTTGTATGCATCAAACCATTTCGGAAAATGTCCTGAGGTCTCCTTAAAAATATAGACGTGTTGGTGATGACACATTTTTTTTTATTTTTGACAGGAAGTCAATACATCAATAGTTGTGTTTGTGGCAACAAAAGCAGGTATTTTATGGCAAGATACGGTTGTTTCCTAACTCTGTCCAAGTGTTTGTGCCTAAACCTAACCAGAGCATTTGCACAATGTTGCCACAACATGAAATTGAAAATTAAATCTAAAAAAACATATTTGCAGAGACGTACATTGTCAACTGTTATTCTGCCGATAAGGTTGTTTCATTTTCGGGAAACCTGCCATAGGACTTGAGTGAAACTTAATACAGTGGATGCTAAGGCATCATAAAATAAAAAAATGACAGAGATGCCTTCACAGAAAGGTGATCTGACTTGTGTTCAGCCATACAGGTCAGTGGACATGTTGACCACCAAGGTGGGTTTAACCCATGTGCTGTTCTGAATGGGGTCCAGGTGATGCTGGATTGTCAACTAGGTGAAGTTAGCACTGTCCCACATGTCAAACTGCAAATGTGTTAGGGAAGCTTCACTAGTACAGCACTGGCTATGACAGATCTTGCACTGTTAGATAATTGAGTCTTTTAGAGGAGTCCTATGTCAAAATGTAGTTTTAAAAGCCAAAGTATTTTTGTCTGTTTGCATTGCATGACGCTTATTCCAAAATGTGTTGTGTTTAATAAAAATTAACAAATACTACAACAAATTAAGTTATTCCACCATAGGGCTGAACTGCATATAATGGGACCTTGGGGGCAAAAGGACCTCAGTGCTGATAGTCTTCAAGTATTGTCTCCCATGCTGTTTCAGGCTAAATATATACGACACAGAATTTTATGTACCAAGTAGTGCTTTGACGAATATATATGTTAAAAATTTCCATATGTCCGTATGTTAATCAACATTCAAAGTATACAAATGACTTTGAGCGCATAGAGAGAATGTAAGGGCAAAAATAACCCTGAAACATTGCCAATCCTGTCCGATATCACCTTTGATTCACTTAAAGAATGAGCAGGAAGATTGGATTTCTACGAATGATACGGTGCACCCAGGAGGCCATTCATACCCGGTACATGTTCTCACTTTGTGTTGGCTATTCAAGAGGAACCTCCATGTGGAAGGCAGCCTTTGGAACGGGCCTTATTATTACCTGTGAAGCAGGGAGCGCCCCTGTGAACTATTCTAATGTGTGAATGGGACATGGGGTTTGCAGAGAGGAGAGGGGAGGGGGAGAAACTATTGTGTCCTCTGTTGCTTCTCTGTACATCTCAGCAAACACTGGAGGCTGGTGGTTATTCTTGCCTCTGCAATGGTCTCTTTCTACCTTTAGGGGGCATCCTGGGTCTCCTCTGTCTCACATAAAAAACAACTGAGGGGATTGCCTTAACATGTAAACAAATGATGCTGACTATCTAATTTGCTCTGTGTATACAGTTTTAGATTTCATAGGTAAGACTGAATGAACAAGGGGGCACTGGGTACAAAGGGGGGAAAGAGAGGAGGGAGGAAGTCTGAAAACCTAATTTCCATCCTCCACTGCCTCCCTCTGCCTCTGTGTAAGAGATTACTCTACAGCACACACCAACGCACATTCTGATATGAGTGTGTTTTTCGGCAAGAGGGCAGCACCCCTAAGGAAAGAGGAGAGTTGTTGCAGGATGAAAAATGCACATGCATACAATAACACTGAGAAGACAAACACAAAACAGGAGTAGTGGCTGGTTGAGGTGAACAGCTGCTAAACTGTATTGCTTGTTTCTGTCCCAAGTGGTTGAAGTACCAAAAACTGCAGTTCCTTGAATTGCCACTTGCGGCTGGCTCCAAAAGCGAGTCAATTCCCATAAGAGCCCATGTTAAAATGACCAACTACAGAGAAGAAATAAAGGTTTGCAGCCTAGTAAAAAGAAGGTTTTGGTCTCTATAGCTAATTTCCCCACTTGTGACAATCGCACGGGGTGTTACTTTTCATATAACTCACTTATTATATTAACTTTACAAATTATATTAAGGCTTAAAGTTATGCATAGTTAAGGGTGTGGCCCCTTTGAATGACAGCTGCAAGCTGTCTGCTTCACCTCAGCTAATTTCACTCACTGATCTTCACCGCTTGTGTTATGACTGGTGAACCACAAGTGACAGGACTCAAATGCACAACTTGGTAAACAGATCTTGATTAAAAAAACAGTCGTTACTTGCCAAAACAGGGTTTGGTACACAGCAAGTCAGACAGAGAATGCAAACAAATCTGATCTGGAGAATGACTTAGGCAGGGTAAGGAGAGAGGCAAAAATCCAAAAAACAGATAAACAGGCGACAGGCCCTCGCCACACGTGTATGGGTATTTCTTAAAACAAAGCTTTTTTATGCATTTTGGCCTTACATACACATGTAAACAACATTTTAGGTAAATGAAAACAGAGCTTTTGTGTTTACGTCTGGATGGACAGAAACTGATATTGCTTTTCCACCAAAATGAGCAGGTCTACACAGGTTATTTTAAACATACACCCGCTAAAAATCGCACTTCCTGCAGGCAAGGCAGCCCATCTGTGAGTTTTATCTGAAGCGTTACATTGTATGTCACTGATGTCACCTTTCACGTCACGAATGTGCCTGAAACAGTTGTAACAGAAGAGAAAACAGCAATAGACCCATTGTGAAAGACGTGGCTGTAGAATGGTGAATACATTCTTTTGAGCGTCACAAGCTCACAGCTTTCATAGGAATGAACAGGGCTCCACCTCCAACACTGTGTCCTGTAATAAAACGTCCTTGAATAGATCATATCCCAAATTTCTTCCTTATTTACACATCACCACCGGTTGATAACGCGTCATCACTTTGCGCAGCGGAATTTAGATCAAAGCTGAGCCAAGCAGAGGTGATAAAAACCTTTAGGTCTACTGCAGAGTCAATTGACACGGGTGTAAATGCAGAGTTTACACATTCCCATCGCACACAAAAGCCTGATCTTAGCAGGTTTAATGGGACTTTTGACCAGTGGAAAAGGGGTATGAGACTTTTGGATGTGATGAGATAGACACCCATGTTTATCAGTGTTTGTAGCATCATTGGCAAATGTGAACTTAGAGTTTGTGTTATATCAGGTTACGATATATTTGAGTTTTTGAGTTTGTACAGTGACAGAATGGATATTATATTGTTTAAAGTTAAATTTAGAATGACACAAACGGACATTGATAATACAGAAACGGCTGCTTAATGTTTTAATGACAGGTTATTCAAGAAAATTATGTGGAGAGCAGTCATGTTTCATAGTATTTTCTGTAGCTAAGTAACCATCCAGAGGATACAATGTGCTTCCCATTTACAATGGCACGTGCATGCCTAGTGTACATGAATGGCTATGGGATATACATTTTCAGGTGTGTTGTACGGATGGGTAATACCCTGTTTACAGGGACTAGGCCTATGGCTGGACAGCTAGGCACTAAGGTACTGAGACGAACTGGCAAGCTGAGAAGAGAGAACAAAGACTCAACACACTTAAGAGGGAAAACCAACGAGGAACAGGTTACACAAATCAAGGCAATAACACAGGTGGTAGGACACAGAAGGCAAGGAATGAAGTAATCTAAAATGAGTGAGTATTTCAAGATAAAACAGTCAGGGCTGCCTAGTTTCACCAAAAGTTTGGAGTGAGACTCTGGAGGAAGGGACCTTCGGTCGCTGGCCAGAAAAGTGGGGCTGTTTGAAGCCAGATTTAGAGTAATATCTCATTTTAAATTTACATTAGGATTAGACTGTGTGATGTCATTATCTGGTAATTTTCTCACTCACCTCCATGCCAGCTACTCTCCCTGCCCTGTTGGTCTCTGCGCGCTCTCTGCCTCTCTGTCTTTACTCTGAATATGCCAGTGAACATGCAAAACATATTATCAGTAAATTAGTGACTGGAAAGAATGTTCATACACATAGTCTACATTCAGATTAGACTGTTGTGATGTCATTAGTCAGTCTTCTTCTGTCATTATTCAGGCAGCCTCTCCCCCGCCCAATTATTTTTGCAACTTTAAACAGTTTCCTGCAATTTTATATTTTGTTATAATGGAACAGCATCAGTAGTATCAATGAGCTCACAAGCAAATGAGTGATTTCTGTTTTTAAATCCAGTCTGATGCTCTACACTAAAATGACTTTACTTTAGCTATTTTCATTTTGTTTGGAAATGTACCGGCTTGGAATGACAAGCTGCAGATGTATGTTAGTGGTTCTGAAATCCCATCAATAACCATTTTCACTACTGTCATGTCTGTTTCATTAAAGTCAGTAGATGTATGTTTTTACATTTATTAACAATATCTATAATTTCTTTCTCTTCCAATGCTTCAACTGAAAAAACATAGATCTGGGATTCCTTTCTTTAGAATTGTCATTAACTTCTTCAGTTGTCACCGGTGAATCAGTCATCGTCTATATTATAATTTTCATTATCATCATCATTAATAAAACAGTGAGGATAACTTATTTGTTTAGCCATTTCTAATAATACTATTTAATATATTCCATATGCCTTTAACATTATTTTTATTATCATCTAATATTTTACTGTAGTAGTCCTTCCTACATCTCTTTATAATATTAGTGAACTTATTCTTATATTTTTTGTATTTATTTTCTGTCTCTTTAGTTCTCTGTCTTATGAAATCTTTGTATAGTTTATTTTTCTTCTTACAGGCATTTTGAAATCCCCTGATGATCCATGGATGATCGCTATATTTATGTTTTCTTAATATTATTTTATGGGACAATTTGAATCATATAATGATCTGAATATTCTTGAGGATGTTTCATATGCACTGTCAATATCCTTTTCCTTATATAATATTTGCCAATTGTGTGCCAGTAAATCGTCCTTTAGTGCGTTCATTGATTCCTCCGTCCTCATTCGTCTGTATTCTGGTTTTTTGTCCGGGTGATCTTTTTTGTGTATAATGTCATAGACTGTAAAAACTGGTAGATGGTCACTGATATCTTTGATTAATAGTCTGCTCATTGTATGGATTTCTATGTCATTAGTGAATATTTTATCTATTAAAGTGGCACAGTGGGATGTTACTCTACTGGGTCTGGTAATTTTTGGAAATAGGCTCCCCACAAATGAAAATTTCCTCCATCCAGTCCCTGAAAGATTCAATACTAGACCCTGCTGCCCTGTATACAACAAATTATTATATTTGTTTTTCTCTATGCAGATTTCAATTGTTATACTCGCTAATAAGTTTACCAACACGGTTGTCATACATTCTAACACTTTATAATTCAGGTTTTGTCTACATTCATAGCTACTCCTCCTCCACTCTTATTTTTTCTCTTTATATAACTGAATTCATATCCGTCTAATTCAAAGTTTCTTCCTTTATCAGGGTTGATCCAAGTTTCAGATATGGCAGTTATGTTGAACGTTTGTGTAAACTGACTCCAGTATTCCTTGATGTTGGTGAAGTTTGCATACAGGCTTCTGCAGTTGAAATGGATTATTGATAATCTGTTAATTGTCTTAATGGTTTGATTATACTGTTCCTCTGTGTAGTAGCAGCTATTATCATTTATGTTACAGAAGAAATTATTGTATTGATATCATTTTCCATGGTCTGTAAATTGTGGTGACTATTTAAGAACCCATTTTTTAAATCTAGAAAAATAACATAATTCATATCAAGAGGAAATATATTAGAGGGTAAAAAATAAAAAGGGGCAATTTATGATTCTCATCGTGTGACTTTTGAGGATTAGCGTGTGACCGTGTGTAGATGCTCAATTGCGTGAGTCTCACGGTCAATGCTTGAGACTTGGCAGCTCTGAACAGTAAATATGGAGCATGAATAACATTCATTTGGTTTGCTGGTGCCTTTTGCAGAATCTGTTGGGTTTATAAAGTGGATTTATCTTAAAAATCCACTGCTTTGAGCTGTAAATTTCTCTAATTTGAATGTTGAATGGAGACAAAATTCACTTGCAATTAACAAGTCAATCGTCATCAATGGATGGTGGGATAAAGAAGAGACTGTAGGATAACAGAAAGACACCAGATACTTTTCAGAAAGAAAAGTATCTGGTGCGTGCTATCTTCTGTGTTTCCACCATCTGCGCCAGAACATGTTTCGGAAGCGTCCCAGAAGCAGCTCTCCATGGAGTACATGTTGAGTCAGAGCAGATCAGGCAAGACAGGGAGTCAGACAACAGAACAGCATAGTGCATCCGGTCAATTTTCAAAATAAAACACCCTGTGCAGACTGGCGGTGTACAGTACAAAATAATTTTACTTCATAGCTTACTCAACCACAGTAAAAACACAAAAATCAATGAAAATTAAGTCAACAATATCAGGCAGCCATGACGCTCCACTTCAGAAACACACCCAGTATTATATGAAGTCCCGTGGAGGAAAGCCTAAAACAGCGTTGCACATGTAATCAGGGGCAATCAGGCTCGCTTCAGCGCCATCCGTGTTCCACCCTCTTTGTCAATTTTTGATTCGCCTGGAGTTAGCAGACTCCAAGATGGCGATGGCCGGTACCACCCACTTTGAGCAACATTCTGGCTATTCAGAAACCTAAGGGTGACATCACTGTGGTTCTGTCCACTATTTTTACAGTCAGTGTTCTGTCCCCAGAAAATTTCTGAATGACTGAACTCAAACTGCTTAAAAACTTTGATTACTCCTTACAGTGCTACACAGGCTGGTCACACTCACAGCAGTTCAAAGACTTTCAGAAAGAATTATTATTAATATATATTTAAAGGAATGTGCTATTTGTATTGTTTACAGCTCTCAGAGATACTTGTATACATAATTCTTATTTATTGATGCTTTTTGTATATTATATATTTCCTCAACTCACCTTTATTTACCTAAACTGCAGTAGGTACCAGGCCATTATATAAAGCCGGCTTGTATTATAGGCAGATATTTCTGTCTTATTTCTTCTGTTTGATAGATATGATATCCTGTTTACCCAATTAAAATCACTGCATTATGCTGATAATGCAAACTCAACATTTCCAGTATCTGTTTCCAAATTAAAAGCAATGTAGCATCACTTCCGGTTATGGCGTGGTGCTGACAGGTTGCATTAAACTTGGCTCCTCGCTAACTTTATGAAAACTCCTGTAAAAACGACCGAAGGCTCGAGTAAATTGATTTGAACACTTGAAGAGGTTCTATGGGAGCTTAATGCCTTCTAGACAACAATCACTGAAAACAACGGTGGAGATAAGCATGATGACCACACGTGCTAAAGGAGCAGCAGGTGATGCTAGCGCTGCTACAAATGCTAGTGAAGACGAAGCCGGAGCTGGTGTGCCTACAAACAGCGACATTCTGGGGGCCATTTGTGCACCTAAAGAAGATATCAACACACAATCTGCCAAACGAATGGGAGAGGCTGAAGAAAGAATTGCGCAAACTGAGGAGGACGTGACAGCCCTGCAACAAAAAGTTGGACAGCTGGAAGATATGGTGGAAATGCTGAAGAACAAAATCCAAGACCAAGAAGACCGTGCAAGACGCTCTAATCTGAGACTGGTTGGCCTTCCTGAAAAAACTGAAGGTCCGAATATGTGCAAATTTCTGGAAAATTGGCTACCTAAAGTGCTGGGGGACGCCCTCATCCCTAACCCGGGAGCACAGGGTAGGTCAGGTGAATCCACACCGGCCCTCGTCACCCAGAACGATTGTCATGTAACTTCTCAACTATCAAGACCGGGAGAAGATACTGAGAGTGAGAGCAGCCAGAAACCTGAAAGAAGTGCGGTACAAAAATCATCGAGTCGGCCTCTATCCTGATTTATCAGCGGAGACCTGCCAGCGCCAGCATCTATTTGATGGCGTAAAGGCCCGGTTCCGAGCCCTGAACGTCCGCTATGGGATACTGTACCCGGCACACCTGGTGATCATGCATGACGGACAGCGCACGGTCTTCAGATCCATCCCAGAGGCAGAGAAATATCTTCACGGTACCCAGTCCCCTTCACGAGAGTCACCGAGACCTGACCCCTGAAGTTGTCTACAGTACACCACATTTACTCTTTTCACTTAACTCATTTTGCTTAGTAATTCTCATTTCAAATACTAAAGGTATGTTGAACTATATACAGGTGATTAATAATGGTGCTTAATTGGAGACGATGCAAGCACTTTTTTTTTTTCTTGCTCTCTCTGTCCCCCTTTTTTATTTTCGCACACTGCACCTGTGGATCTGTGTTAAATTACTAAATGGACAATTTTATGTGAAAATTTGGTTTTCTACACATCAAGGGCTAAATAATTTCGAGGCACTATCAATAAAAGGGACAAGCATTAAGATTGAAATAGGAGTGAACTTCTTATTGCTCTTTTATTAGGGTGTTTTTTAGTGTATTTTTATTTGTTTTTTTTTATTTTTTCGCTCTTCTTTCAATTTCGGTGAGTTGAGCTCACGGTCTTTTTGTTATTTCTTAGCAAGCCTATAAAGGATGTGTCGGTGTTCTGAGTGCGTTGCTCCTCTTAAGAGGATCAAGCGTTCTGCATAGCAGTAGGCTATTATTTTTGGGGGGTTTTTACATGTGCTTCGTTTGGGGACGTGCATGAGGGAGTTCTTAGGGGAGGTGGGATCTCAGCATGTTGTTTTTTGTTTTGGGTTATGTTATTATATTTCTTTATGGTCAGGGTCATACTATTCTAAAACAACCAAAAGAGTACATATCACTTTTATGTTTGAAATTGTCCTGAGCACTGAACTTAAAGTTTTATTATTTCAACATGCTCAATGGTTTACAGTTAAGAATCTCTAGCTGGAATACAAGAGGACTGAATAATCTGACAAAACTTAAACAGGTGCTAAATAGAATTAAACAAATGAAATCCAATATAATTTTCATACAAGAAACACACCTACCCAAAGAAGACATCAAAAATGTAAATAAAAGGTGTCCAGGAAAAATATATTCAGCTTGCTTTACTTCTTATGCCAGAGGTGTCATGATATTGATTCATAAATTGGTTCCTTTTCTGTAAAAAAACAAATACATAGAACCATCTGGAAGATATTTTATACTCAATGGCACCATAGTATCTACTCAAATCAATTTAATAAATATATATGCCCCTAATGTTGACGAACCCTCTTTTTATCAAGATCTCTTTCTCTCCCTATCATCATACCCTGGTCAGTGTATAATCGGTGGTGACTTTAATTGTGTGCTGGACCCAATACAAGATTGCTCTAGAGGTACTGATACTTCTCATCAACAAACCAGAAAAACAACTAAGAAGTATATGTGTGATTTAAACTTAATAGATATTTGGAGACACCTTAACCCTAATAAGAAAGAATACTCTTGTCTCTCAAACACATACAAAACGTACTCTAGGATTGATTATTTTCTGATTTCTAACTGCCTATTACCAAGTATTGCAAAATGTTGGTACGACAGTATATTGCTTTCTGATCATGCTCCAATCTCCTCCATACTGCAGGTATCCAATCTCATCATCTCACCACCAAGATTTCGTTTTCAGTCTAGGTGGCTTCAAAACCCTGATTTTGTGAAGTGGGAAGCATTCAAAGCTTATACAAGATTTGAGATAATAAGCTTTAATAAACATAGATCTAAATCCTATTATACACAATTGAACATTGTGGAAAAAAAAGTTAAGGAATTAGAACAACAGCTATATCATGGTGTCAATCAAGAAAAGGAGAGGGAACTACTACAATTAAAATGTCAGTGCAATGAACTGACTACTAGTAAAATCGCCTCCAGCTTGATGTGGTTAAATCAGCCATATTACGATCGAGAAGAGAAAGCTGGAAAGCTCCTGGCATGGAGGATTAAAAAGATACAGACAGATAGAGCTATTAATTCGATCAAAACCGAAGAAGGAAAGGATCTAATCGATCCAGTTGAAATAAATGCTGCCTTTACAAACTATTATAAAGAGCTATATAAGTCTGAATACCCTGGTAATCCAGAAAAACAAAATGACTTTCTTAACCAGCTTAGATTTCCAACCCTGACCGAGGAAGCTAAAACTAATCTTGAAAAAAAATTGTGCATTGAAGAATTAATAGAAGCTCTGAAGGGCATGAATAGTGGAAAGGCGCCTGGGCCCGATGGCTTACCAACAGAAATATATAAGAAGTTTTCAGGAAAGCTGTTGCCACATCTCCTGAATGTGTTTAATGAATCCTAAGAAAAAGGGATATTACCTCCATTCTTAAAATCTGCAGTGCTAAAGCCAGGAAAATCCCCTTCAGAAAGAACGTCATACCGTCCAATATCTTCATTGTCATGTGACACCAAAATTCTATGTAGGGCCATGGCTAAAAGGATAGAAACGATTATTCCCCATTTGATCACTAATGACCAAAATGGGTTTGTACAGGGCAGACAAGCATTTCATAACACACATAGACTGTTGAATGTGTTATTTTTCAAACAAAATGCTAAAGGGCATGCAATTCTGTCATTAGACGCCGAAAAGGCATTTGACAGGATCGAAAGGGGGTACCCCTTTGAGGTTCTAAGGAGATTTGGGGAAGGATATCTTAGGTGGATCAAATTATTGTATACTGAACCAATGGCTGAAATTATAACAAACAACCAAATTTCGCAACCCTTTAAACTGTGTAGATCCACCCGCCAGTGTTGCCCTATGTCACCTCTTTTATTTTTATTTGCCATTGAACCCTTAGACATGGCCATTCGTCAGTCACCTGAAATCACAGGTATAACAATAGGAGAGACAGAGCATCGCCTAGCCCTTTTCGCAGATGATATTGTTTTGTTTTTGACTAACCTAAATACCTCAATTAAATCACTACATCAACTTTTGAATACATTCGGACAATTTTCTGGCTATAAAACTAATGACAGTAAAAGTACTTTATTATTACTAAACAAAGAAGAAAGAGAGCATCTGACAATTCATACATTTGCTTTAACTTCAGATGGTTTCACTTATTTAGGAATTAAAATAACCCCTGACATTGAAAATATTATATCAGCCAATTACGATCCCTTGGTGAAAGAAGTAATAGCAATGTTAAATAGATGGAGCCCTTTGCCTATTTCTATGGTAGAGCATATCAATATTATCAAAATGTCGATTTTACCCAAATTTCTATATTTGTTTCAGTCAATCCCACTTCCCCTGCCAGCATCCTTTTTCTCTACACTAAGAAAAAGCTTTACTCGCTTTATATGGAACAATAAACGCCTAGACTTCATCTCAGTTTACTTTATTTGCTGTATGATCGGGGAGGGCTTGAACTACCCAATATGAAACTTTATTATTGGGCAGCTCAGCTTCGGGCAGCCATGTTTTATTTTCTCCCTGAAGAGGTTCCACCCTGGCCTGAAATAGAGAAACATAAAACAACACTTCCACTACATTTATATCTCTACTCATCACGAGCAAAGGAACTTAACAAAAACACACTTAACCCTTTTCTTAGAAATACAATAATTATCTGGTATGAGGCCCATGCCCTGATGAATCAAACTATTACTTTTTCATATTTTAATCCCATTTGGGGCAATGCTGATTTCAAACCAGGGAGGCAGGATATGGGTTTCAAACACTGGATGGATCTTGGGCTCAAAAAAGTAGGATATTTGTTCAGTGAAGGCACTCTGATGTCATTCCAACAACTAATGCAAAAATATAATCTCTCCACAAAACATTTTTTTAAATACCTACAAATTAGGAGCTTCATATATTCGAAAATTAAAACAACTGTGCAACTTTCTGACATTGAACAGTATGCAGTAAATCATTTACATGGCAGGAGACAACTGTCCATATTTTATAACATGCTCTTCACATGTTTAAAAGAAAACTCAGGCTCTTATTTATCTGCCTGGAAGAATGACCTTCAGATAGACATCACGGTTGAAGAGTGGGAGAAGGCATGCCTCTTGGCTCAAACTCAAACCATAAACACTAGATGCAGATTGTTACAATATAAATGGTTGTTTAGGACATATATTACACCTGTCAAACTGCACCATTTCAACCCCAATATTCCTGACAGTTGTTTTAAATGTAGAAACGAAACTGGCACCTTATTTCACTGTATGTGGGAGTGTCAAAAGCTCCAAATATACTGGAGAGAAGTTATTGACTTGATCTCTAAATTGACAGACGTTGCTGTTCCTATAAAGGCTGAACTGTGTTTACTGCATATATACCCTGAAGATTGCCACATAAATGCAAAGAAACGGAAACTAATCAATTTTTGTCTTTTACAAGCCAAACGAGTAATCGCTTTAAGATGGAAGGATTGTGAGAGACCAAGCTCTAAACAATAGATCAAAGAAATGTCCTGCACCCAGGCATTAGAAAAACTAACATTCATAGTAAAAGACAAAGCTGAAGAATTCTATGAGATGTGGACAACTTTTCTACAATTTATGAGTACCTTGACTGCAAATTCATGAGTTAAGACAATGACACCTGCCACTAATAAATCCTCTTCAAATTAGATAATGTATTCTTCTTCCGTATCTGGTTATTACAGCTAGAGCAAGTTTCTTTAATTGGGACTAGAGAATAACAAGACCCCCCCCCCCCTTTTTTTTTTTTAAACTGAACTGATCATCAATAATTTATTAGTATAATGATAAACATTATTGTCTATTTTTCTTCCTATTATTATTACTATTGTTATTATTGTTATTTATTTATTTATTTTCTTATTGCTGAGATTGATGTGGGGGTGTTATATGTTGTGTTTGTTTTCAACTTAAAAATCAATAAAAAAGAGCATTGAGAAAAACTATGAAACATCTGCAGGCATACTATATGCAACAGCAGCTGGATGGAATTAATTTACAGAAAAGCAAAGAAAATAAGAATAAATTAATCAAACAACACCATTGTGTAAGTTTGAAACCAGTAGTTGCAACACAAATCTTAGGTACTAAGAATAGAATATAAACATTAATAGCCATTCCTATTGGCTGGACAGTCAAATATGATGCTGAAATTCAGCTGCAAGCAAAATCCACAAACAAAAAATAGGAAATTACCTTGTCATCAGTGCCATGTAAATCTGCACATCTGATCAATTTAAGTTGTGTGTACTATGATATGAATAGTCATGGTCTAGAGGGTAAATGATAATGGTGTGCCCAGATGTCACACCATGAAAACAAAACTGAGTTACTGCTGCTCTGGGTATGAACAATAATAACCATTGGTCTAAAAATGACCAAATTCTGCTGCAACCAAAATCCAAACCCTTAAAAGAGGATATTGTCAACATTATCGTAGCTTGATAAATGATGAGGATGATAATGAGGTAATTTCAGCTGCCTTCAGTTTTTACCGAAAAACTCTGAGTAGAGTTGGGTCCTTCTAGGTTGTGGTGGTGCAACATGTGTGAAGCAGTTGCACTGTAGAAATATTTGTAGCCATTAATATAGCCAACCCTAGCTAGCCACAAACATATTGCCTCCAAACTCACTAAAACGTAGATCTCCAAAAGTTTTTGATTTTTGATTTTTTTAAATCATGTTTCTTGATACTCAATAACCTTACTCTGAACCGCTAGCAGTGCTCTGCTCATTGGCTAACAGCTTTTCTGTTTTTTTTCCCCAGTTCTTCTTTGGTCAATGTCAATGAATTTTCCTACACATATCAAGACTTCAAAGCTCTCTATGAATATTTAAATAAAATCTCTGTATTATTTTCTAGTTCTTTCTCAAATTCAATCACTTGCATTGAATGGGAACTGTTACGACCCAGCTCTTTCTAGGGAATGAGGCGCAACATAAAACCAGTTGTAGTTGGTAATGTAAAGGTTATTTATTTGACAACGGAGGTGGCATGCAAACAAAATACACAAAACAAAGGCGACTCTAACAGGAGAAAAGCCTGGAGTGCTGTTGAACTCAAATAAACAAATAAAAACCAAAAGAGGACCCACAAAAGGCGAGCTACAGCAGTTACCAAAACCACAAAGAAAAACAAGTCTCCCTGTCTAAGTCCAACCAAAACAGTCAAAGCAGCACCCCTACAGCTAACAACCTAACAAGGGAGTAGGCTACTAAACGTTTCTAGTGCTTCTGATACACACTCTCAATATGGATTTCACCATGTAACAGACACAAAAGACGAAAGGCACAGGTGGCGTGGTGCTCCATGGAGCTCTCAGCTCCCGACTGACGAGCAACCCGGAAATTTATATCCTCCTCCTCAGATGGCTCCGTCTGATTGGCGGGTGGCTTCTCGGTCCGTTCCAATCAGGATCCTCCGGCCGTGGAGTGGGAGGGAGCAATCGAGTCCTGACGTCATGTACCTGCTTGACAGACAAGAGTCTACACCAACCCCAAGAGAGGCTGAGATTCGGCGACAGCCGTAACAGGAACCCATGGTTCTTTAGATGAAATAAAAAACTGCAAAGTGTTGAAAAACCTTAAATGGTTCATGTTGACCATGCCCCCAGCCATTATCGTATTTTATGTTTTTTATTCGAGGAAATACAGTATACACAATTTTTTTCACGTACTTGTGCACATAACACACAGATACATACATCTATCTATCTATCTATCTATCTATGTATATATATATATATATATATACATATATATATGTATATATATACATACATACATATATATACTGTATATACATACATACACACACACATATATATATATATATATATATGTATATATATATATATATATATATATATATATATATATATATATTCATATATATATATATATATATATATATATACATACATAGAGAGAAAGAGTTAATCTGTGTGAATTAGAGCTGTCAAAGTTAACATGTTAACGCTAATTCCTCTTAACGACATTAATTGTTTTGATGTGCAATTAACGCACACAAGTTATGACCCTCGGCCCACCCCCTGGGTTTGGGAAATCAGGAAGCGATGCAGCAGTATCGTTGTGGATGGCAGCAGAAACAAACCTCCTTGAGCAGAAATGGATAAAGTAAAGTGTCTTTTGAATGGCAAGTTGAGCTTCAAAGCTCTGCCAGATGGTTCTCTCTACAACAACACAGTTATTTGCATTCACTGTCGAGTTACCACCGGAGTTCGCTGAGTCTCATATACCACTTGCTGTCCAAGCACACAGCTGATGCAGAGAGTCCTCTTCCACCTCTTCAAAGGCAGACCATGGTGTATAGTCTGAAACAGAGACACCTGGACAACTCTACATGAGACAAACTGTCAACAGTGACAGCTAAATGGGTGGCTGCAGCTTGCAGGCTGATTAACATTGTTTAGTTAACCTTTACAAGTGTAAAGCTGGACACTACATTGTGTTAGTATTACTGAGGAATGTTACATTCAGGTCAGTATGCCCATCTGTTGTTGCTTGTTGGGCTTTAGTTTCATATTCAGCATATTTTTTGAGCATGCAGTACCTTTGAGGTTATTCTGGAGAATATTCTGGACAGTATTTGTCATTGTTTTGTATTGTTGCAATAAAAAATAAACATACATTTGCATAAAGCAAGCATATTTTTCCACTCCCATGTTGATGAGTATTAAAAACTTACATTTAGAACAGATTAAAAAAATGCGCAATTAATTTGCAATTGATCGGCAGCTTTTCTAAAAGATTGCAATTGTACTTGCAGTGTTTTTAGTTGATTTTTGCAATGAAGTTGCGGAAAAGTGAAAATTGCAAAAGACATTTTCTCACTCACACATGCAAACACGCATAGTTTGCCATGTTAACAGGAAAACATGCTTCTATCACTTGCTGTGACATATTTCACAAACGTTTTTACTAAACATGCACATTTGATTTTAACTTACTCATCTCTATTCTTTCACTGCTTGCAATAGCTTTGAATGAAACAGCCTCTGTCACAGTGATTTGTTTTGTCTGTTGTACACGCTTTTCAGCAATTCTGCAGCTTTGTTTTGCAGTAAAGAATTATTTGTCAAGCAACGTCTTTCTTTTGTATTCCACCACGATGTTGCAAAATAGTTTACCTCGACTTTCATGCAGAGCATCAGGGAATTGTTTTGTACAGTCTTAAGCAGTGAGTTTTGTAAGTCAATGTGCATCTTCAAATCCAGAAACAAGGAAGTGAGTTTGCTGAAGTCACTGCATGACATGAGCAAAGAGAACTGTTTTGATTGGTGAAAATAGCAGGACTACGGTGATTGGTCAAATTTGCGGGAAAGTTACAGTGATTGGACAAAATTGCAAGGTCGCAAATAATTCAAGGTGATTGGATGAATTTGCATGGATCGGTGTATCGCAATATCAAGAAATATTGGAGGGACTGGCTATTGTTTATTCTCTCTATTTTAACTCTCTCACCATTAGCTGGTGCTGCAGCTACACTGATTGGCTGGTTACTGCTGCCCTTCTAAAGGAGCAGCACACAAATTAAAATAGCATAAATCAACTGTGTAAGCTACTACAATGACTTTTAATGTAATTTCTTTGTACTTGATGTCATTAATTTAGTCACATTATACTGTATGTGGCATTATGTTTAATGTTTAGTGTCTGTTTAAACCTTCTTTTGTTTAACATTTTTTGGTTTAAGGCTATGTTAACCTTGGTTACACGGGGCATTTCTTCCTCTATACCATAATAAGAATTGGTGCAGCCAGAACTTTCTCCAGCGCTAACACAGTGCTGTGGAGATCTGGCTATGTACAGTGGCAAGAAAAAGTATGTGAACCTTTTGGAATTTCATGGTTTTCTGAATAAATTTGTCATAAAATGTGATCTGATCTTCATCTAAGTCAAGGGTATTGACAAATATAATGTGTCTAAAATAATAACACAACATTTTTTGACCTTTCATGTCTTTATTGAGAACAACCAAAAAAAACCTCATAGTGCTTGTGGAAAAAGTATGTGAACCCTTGAGTTAATGACCTCAAAAAAGCTAATTGGAGTGAGGTTTTAGCACACCTGGAGTCTCGTTAAGATAATAAGGTTGGAGGTGTGGACTACAGCTACTTTGACTGATAAAAACCCCTCAAACTTTGGGAGTTTGCTCTTTACAAGAAGAATACGCTTATGTGAGCCATGCCTTGCCAAAAAGAGCTTTCAGAGGATCTACGATCAAGAATTGTTGATTTACATAAAGCTGGCAAGGGTTACAAAGTTATTTTCAAAGACTTTAGAAATTCACCAGTCTATAGTTAGGCAAACAATCTACAAATGGAGACACTTTGGGACTGTTGCTACTCTACCAAGAAGTGGGCGCCCAGTCAAAATGACACCAAGAGCACAACGAAGACTTATCAATGAGGTAAATAAACAACCCCGAATGACAGCCAAAGATTTGAAGTCTTCATTGGAACTGGCTAACATCTCTGTTCATGAGTCTACAATATGTAAAACATTGAACAAGCAGGGTATCCACGGCAGGACACCACGAAGGAAGCCACTGCTTACTAAAAAGAACATTGCTGCACGCCTGAAGTTTGCAAAAGAGTACATTGACACTCCACAGCGGTATTGGCAAAAAGTTTTGTGGACTGATGAAACTAAGATTGAACTATTTGGAAAAAACACACAGCACTACATCTGGCGTAGAAAGGGCACAGCATATCATCATGAAAACATCATCCCAAACGTAAAGTATGGTGGAGGAAACATCATGATTTGGGCCTGCTTTGCTGCGTCAGGGCCTGGCCAGCTTGGAATCATTGAGGGGAAGATGAATTCCCAAGTATATCAGACAATTCTTCAGGATAATGTGAGAATGTCTGTACGTCAGCTGAAACTGTGTAGAAGGTGGGTGATGCAACAGGACAATGACCAAAAACACTGGAGCAAGTCCACAACAGAATGGCTTCAGAAAAACAAAATCGGCCTTTTGGAGTGGCCAAGTCAGAGCCCAGACCTCAACCCAACAGAGATGCTATGGATTGACTTGAAGAGGGCCATACACATGAGACGTCCAAAGAATATGACAGAGCTTAAGCAGTTCTGCCAGGAAGAATGGGCTAAAATTCCCCCTCAACGATGTGCAGGTCTGATCCACAGCTACAGGAAGCGCTTGGTTGAGGTTATTGCTGCCAAGGGGGGGTCAACCAGTTATTAATTCTAAGGGTTCACTTACTTTTTCCACTGCCATTTTGAATGTTGAATAAGTGTGTTCAATAAAGACATGAAAGATCAGATTTTTTTTGTGTTATTCTTTTAGACACATTATGTGTGTCAATACCCTTGACTTAGATGAAGATCAGATCACATTTTATGACAAATTTATTCAGAAAACAATGAAATTCCAAAAGGTTCACATACTTTTTCTTGCCACTGTAAGACTACTCACACACCAATGACAGCGAGCTACCATGTAGGGCGCTGTCTTGACTAGTGGGAGCAATTTGGGGCCTCATGTCTTGCCTAAGGATGCTGCTGCATGGGGACAGGAGGAGGTGGGGACTGAACTTCCAACCCATCTATGGATGACCAAGTCTACCTCTTCAACCAGTGCCACTCTGGCTCTCTTTTTGCTAGCCTAATGCTTAAGATTACAGCAAAAGGCACTTTTGGTAATTTTGTGACTCACCTGGGTCATCTGTAGTTCACTTGGAAATAGGATAGCATCAGAAAGAATACATTATTATGTACTGTAGATGGGCATGTTAGAAAACGTGGCAACATATACTAATCCCCTTGGAACACAGGGCTATCCTCATCATGATTCACTGTTTGAAACCCTGTGGAGATGATGTGAAGCCCTGCACATCTTGAGAGATGACATCTATGAGAAAGTTTCTATTGTGTATGCTGACCAGACTGAGTTGGAGCAGGAGGCCATCAGTGTGGAGATCTTCACCAACGCCCTGGCTGATGCTGAGGTGGTGCAAAAGCTACTCGAGGAGCATCCACGCACACTGGCTTAAGCTTATGAAATAGCACACTGCTATGAAACCACCAGACAATCTGCCAAGATAGTCACACAGCTGATGCAGCCGTGCTTACGCAGTACTGCAGAACGGAGAGCCAGGGCAGCAACGGTGTGTGAAAATGCTAACACTCCGGTGGCTGGGGAGCTAGTGGTAGTAGCTGTTGAGCCACCAGAGAGGGCGCCAAAATCTCACCGGCAGTGGCAGCCCAGGGAAAACAAAAATGCAAAAATGAAGTGGAATGAGATAGTTTGCCATAACTGCTCAAGTATAGGATATCTGCAGAGAAGCTGCCCTCCCCCCTGTCGTCCCAAGCCACCTGCCCTGAGCCACCACTTGACCCCAGCTCCTAACTCAGGTATAGTGGTCACTTGTAAATGAAGCCAGGAAGAGTATGCTTCTTCAGATACTGATACATGGACTAGAAATGTGTGTTCTGTTGGACTCTGGTGCTAGAAGGAATGCGCTGCCTCTCCATGCAGAATGTCCAGAGTGCAGCAGAGCCTGGAAACCAGTGTAGTCCAGACCAACAACAGCAATGGGGCTGCACCGATTGTACCCACCCGGAAAGGATTATTTGAGTGGAATGTGAGGCCATTTGGATTATACAACGTGGCAGCCATGTTCCAAAGACTTATGGACCTTGTCCTTGCTGGGTTGCAATGAGAGACTGTTTAGTGTATCTCACCGACATCATAGTCTTGGGTCTGGATGCTGATGAAATGTTAAACCAGCTGAGTCAGGTGTTCACTAGGCTCTGCAAAGCTTACCTCAAGCTGAAACCATCCAAGTGCTGCCTGTTCAGGGAGCAAGTGGCCTACTTGGGGCACATCATCTCAGCCAAAGGTGTTGCCACGGACCCTCAAAAGGTGCAGAAGGTAGTTGAGTGGCCCACACCCCAAAACATCTCAGTTTGTCAGTTTTTTTGGTACTTCGTATAAATGTTTTGTGGAAAACTTTGGCACAGTGGCAAAACCACTCCATGAACTCACCAAGAAATATGCACGTTTTACTGGTGCCAGCGACTGGGGGATCAGAGCAGTCCTCTCCCAGCTGCAAGGGGGTGAGGAGACAGGGCTAGCCTGTGGGAGCATGCACCTGTCAGCCACAGAGCAGAGCTATTGCACCACCAAATGAGAGCTCCTGGCAGCAGTTGTGTTCACCTCCCACTTCAGACAGTACCTGCTGGGGAGGCCATTCACCATCTGCACTGACCTCACTAACCAGCGTCAGCACAAGGGAGTGCAGTGCGACCTGGCTAACAGTCCACCAGAAGCCAGCCCCACAGAGCAACCTGGATGGATGAAGGTATGGGCCAGCCACTGTGGGCTGACATAGCAGCCTGCAGCCCTGACACCAAAGCCTACTGGATACAGTGGAAAAGACTGTACGAGAAAGATAGAGTTGTAGTGAAGAAATTCTACTGCACTGAAGGAAAGGTGTTCTACCCACAGATCTTGCTGCCTCGTGCTTATCGTAACCCAGTGATGGAGCAGATGCACGATTGACCGGTTGGGGGCCACTTTGGCATCGAGAGGACTCTTGCTCGCCTCAAAACCAGGTACTTTTGGTATAATATGAAAGACAATGTCACCTTGTGTTGCCGCACCTGCACCAGCTGTGCCGCTAAAGCACGCCCCAAGAAAACCCCTCGAGCTGCCATGGGCACAGTGCGAGTCGGTGCCCCCATGGAAAGGATTGCTTTTGACTTGATGGGACCTTTTAATGAGACGGAGAAGCATGACTGCATGACTTATCCAGTTCCAAACGAGCAAGCATCCATGGGGCTGAAATGATCACTTCTGAGTGGGTGTGTAGGTATGGAGCCCCCCAGTGCCTACACAGTGACCAGGGCACCAACTTCGACTTCAGTAGTGTTCCAGGGAATGTGCGAGTTGCTTGGAATTGACAAGACACAAACCACTCCATTTCACCCACAGGCTGATGCCCAAGTGGAGCGCTTTAATGCCACCTTACAGAAAATGCTGGCTTCCACTGCTGAACTGTGCTACTGGGATTGGGATTTGATGGTTCCATATGCAGTAATGGTTTATCGTGCAACCAAGCACAGCTCCACCTTCTGGGAAAATCAACTGAGCGAGCCAAACTACAGTACGATGAAAACATCTGCCAAATCCAATACAAAGTCATTGATGCAGTGATCAAAAATTGTAAGAGAGTGAAAAACAAAGTAAGGAAGTTCCTACCATCCTATGAGGGCCCCTACTTTGTTGTTGGCCTGCTGGACAACCTGGTCTACAGGAACAGACTAAGGTGGTTCATCACGACAAACTCAAGCCCTACTACTCCACGGCTGCACTGGACAACAGCTGGGTCTTCCAAGATGCCGGGGGCCTGGGCAGCAGTGGTGGGTTCCCCCCCCCTGCCAGATTCCAGCTGTTGGTAGACGGTATCTGAATGCCTTACTATTCCTTCATTCAACGGGGTTGCCTGGACTACTAGAAGCTAGTTACCAGCTAATAACGAGCCAAGATATATCAGGATAAACAAACAGCGTGCTTCTTACTACGGTTCGGGGCTGGCAAGCTGAGGAAGGTAACACTACTTTTTCGATGTTCTTGTTTTTTATCTTTGAAATTATATACACATTTTAATTTGGTTTTACATGCAAAAACAATCACTTAAAATCCAGGTTGCCTCTTCAACCTTCATATGTGATGTTAACATGGTCATGAGCCCTTACCTGAATAATCTCTTCCACATCATGTTGCTCATCACAGTCACATGGCAGTTATACGTGTAGAGAGACGTTTAAATTAATTATATGTAATGTATTTTTTGTCAGAACAAATGCACTATCAGACTCAAAACACAGAGTTATTAACCGTAAACAGCTGGAATAATCCAGTTACGGAGCTGTTCATTGACTTGCTTGACATTCTATTGTCAGTCCAAAAGAGTATGGCATTGAGGTCTGAATATGTGTGCTCACACAAATTTTATAAACGTGTACATATATACTTTTGCTCATTTGTTCAGGTCCAGCCTTGAGCCTTAACCTTGGAGATGTAGCTCTGGACCTGGAGTTCAGCCTGCTAATCAATAGCAAATCAGCCCAAAGGAAGGGACAGAAGAAGGATAGAAAAGGACAACAAAAGCATGCCCTACTCTCTCGATTTCACCCAGCTGCATCTTTCTCCTCTCACCTTGCTCCATCGACCCCTGGCCCCACGCACACTCTGAGTGTCCCTGTGTAAACAGAAAGCTACTTGTTATTCTCCATTGCTTAACTGTGTGAGTGTGTTTGCAGTCTGCTGCCCTTCAACCATTCATTACAAAAACAGCCTGGTCGGAAAGCTTTAAAAAAAATCACAACATGAGCTCATGCTGCATTTTGCTTTTCACATCACACAAGCTGAGAAACTGAAACGGAAACAGCATTGTTTACTCTCAAGCGTTACATGTTTTCAAAACTGCATTCAGCAGATTGCATAGATTTGAGGAGCTGCTTACAATATCCTTTTGAAATTCAAAAGTGTACTTAGCAAGCACATAACTTCTCGCATTGCTGTGTAAATCAGAAAGTGGAATGATGTGGCAGACCAGCTAAGCAAGGACACCATTTAATTTCAATGAATGTCACAGCTCTTCAGTATAATATATACTCCAAGAGAAAAGATGGAGTACGTGGATGGACAATAACATAAAAAATAGATAAATAAAAAGGAATAAAGATGCTAAAGTACAACAATCCAGCAGTATAACTTGGTGCAAAAGGCTGAATGATAGCGAGCAGCACCTCTATACAGCAAGGACAGCAGCCCTCACATTGTTGCCTTCGCTGCTGAATAAGTGATGCATGACAAATGAAATGTTGAGGGGTTAAAGGGGCTCTGTGGTGCTTCGGTATTGTGCTGGAAGCCGGCCATTAGTTTATGTTTCTAAACTCGCCGCTAAACTGGCTACTGCAGGAGGTTTTTTTTGCTATGGTTACGGTGGCGTATGAAGATGCCGCAGCCAGTAGTTCTTTCAAATTATGCTACATTTTTGTTTTTTTGACTGTCGTTTTTTCTGCTTCATTGCTGTAGCACGTGCTGCCCATGGCAGAAATGCTGTCATCATCATTGGAGAAGAAAGCAGGTGTTTTGCATTAAGAGCAGCGGACTTTGAGACCTTCATGGCTCACAGCGCTTTCGACCATCCAACCTGACTGTTTGGACCATCCCAGGGAGGAAGAGAGTCGGAATATAAACCATGCTAATCCAGTTTGGTTTAAGGCTGCTCCTGGCTAACATATGGTCACAGGAAAAGGAAATGGACAAAATGGGACTCTGGCTGGCAAAACAATGTGAAATCAGACACTGTTGTGCCCACAGAGACCTGTCTCCACCACA
Organism: Pagrus major; assembly: GCF_040436345.1. Lineage (NCBI taxonomy): Eukaryota > Metazoa > Chordata > Actinopteri > Spariformes > Sparidae > Pagrus > Pagrus major. The sequence goes on from NC_133216.1 coordinate 33,183,317, forward strand.
TTATCTTGGATCAAGCTGTTGATGGGCATACCAGACCACAGTGGGACGAGGAGAGGTGGACTAACATCGATGCTTGGTGCTCACACAGGACAGTATTTAACTGATGTCCAACTTTGATATGAAAATGCTGACCGGATTATCATCACCATCTTGTTGCTGCTGCTTACATTCACCCTGATGCAGATTCAAAAGACGCACTACGTGTTTATGTAATTTTTGTATATTAATAACTGTATATATGTTCTGTAATTTGTGTAGCATGAAGGAGTTCACAAACATTTAATTTCATTATGCAACCCTGTGTTGTATAATAACAAATAAATTACCTTGTACCTTGTCATGTGACCAAGATGACTGCTTCTGCTTTTCCCTGGTCAGTCTCCCTGCAGTCCTCCAAAAATTGCAGTGCCATCTAAAATATAGTGCCATCCACTTAAAATGAGCCATTGCTGATAGTAAAGTAATGTTTGACTTGCATTTTCTTTTCTTTTTTAAATTCCTGTCAAATTAGTGATTTTGATCAAGGGCATTGTTAGGGTCTTGGGACCATAAGGTGATCAGCAACAGAGTAGTTTTTTCATTGAGCCTACTTTGAAATATATATTTTTGAAAAGTATTTCTGGTGACCATAATTGGAAAAGATGTCGAAAACAAGCAAAAAGCTGACAGAGGAGTTAGGAGAGATTAAAAATCCCTCAGTTTTATGTCTGAGGAGGTCCGCAAAGTGGTTAAATAGCAAGTTGACCTGATGGGTCTAATGTAAGAGGTTTGTGAGCTGAGGGCCACAATCAACTAAAGGGATCAGAGGATCGAGCTACTGGAACAAAGGATTGACAGCTTGGAACAGTACTCTCATGCTCATTATCTTATCATCGCTGGGCTGGATACCAAACATCGCAGCTATGCCAGGGCTGCAGCCAGTGACCAGCAAGGTGAGGATGCACCACTTGAGGAATTGCACACACTAAAGGAGCAAGTCGTTCCATTCCTGAGCAGCAATAACATTTACCTAGAGAGACAGCTAATTTCAGTCTGTCACACACTTCCACGTGAGGATAATAAAACCTAGCCAATGATTGTTGTCCAGTTTGCCAGTTGAAAGCTTAAGGGCACTGGGATGTATGTCAATAGGAAGTCAATGTATGTCAAGAAAACTGCTTAAAAAGCTAGGAATGGCCCATTCTCAGAAAGCAAAACAAGATTGAAGCAACATGGACAAAGAATAGCAAAGTGTCTATAAGGTTAAATGGACCACCTGAGCAAGCTATGGTGGTTGTGGTATGAAATTTGACAAATCTGGAACAAGTGACATTGGTTACAGTCTGGTCGGGTCACGGCATGTTGGACAAGGAATGGAAAAATGTTGAGTGTCAATATTGATGAAGGTTCTCAGTCATCCAGGTCATGGTAATTCTAAGTGCTGTATCGTAGGCAACTGGACTTGTTTGATTTTCTTTGAGATGTTTCACCTCTCATCCAAGAGGCTTCTTCAGTTCAGTTGAATTTTAGTACTTTAACATTGTTTTGGTTATGTTGGGTTGGGTTTTGGTTTTGGTTGGGGAACAGAGTCAGAATATTGTTTGCATAGTACATTTCTTCAAATTCTATTTCTAGACCTTTTTTCCCCTTTATAATGATAACTGAGAATAATGATTTTTCTGAGATTGAAAATTAATAAGTTGAGTTAACTGTACCAACAATATACATACATATATATATATATATATATATATATATATATATATATATATATATATATATATATATACATATATATATATATATAACAAATTAACAGAAGAATGAAAACACAAGCCTTTACAATAACAAAACATCACTAAGAACAACTTGAGCTTGCAATAAAAAATAAAATAAAATTCAAAACTCACCAACAGGTAGCTCCTAAAAATAAAGGGTAAATCAAGTAATATTGCTTGCTGTAATGTTAGTATTTCACAGCAAAGTAACCCTATTCTGAGTCGTCATCATCCTCTTTAGTTTTGGTGCTCTTGCGCTGCAGGTTTTCATGTAAAAAGATTGTCCACATGCGCTGGATGCAGACTTGCACGCTGCCACGTGATTGTGTTCCCGGCCAGAGAGAACACCCTTTCACTGGGGGTGCTGGTGGCTGGAACAGCCAAGTAGCGGTAAGCCAGTTTGGCTAATCGAGGAAAGTCGGCCTGGTTGCGGGCCCACCACTGCAGTGGATTCCCCATCGTTGGGAGTTGAGGGGTTGCGTAATACGCACGGAGTTCGGCAGCTGGAGTTGAGTGAGCCTCTTTGCGCCCGCTCTCAAAGTGAGCTCCAAAAAGCTGCTCAAAATCATTTTCCAGTCTCGATTTCTTCATCACCGGCTCAGCTTCATCGTCAGCAGCTTGGACGTCATCTTCATCATTTTCAACTGCATGGAAAATCAATAACGCTCAGTTTCACACAGCCACATTACAGATATGATTTCAATATCAGCTCAAGCTGTAACCTAATGAAATAAGTTATCATAACAAAATAACAATATTTTCACGGGACAAATGAATTAATAGTCTGTTCTGGCCTTGACCTAACGTTACCTGTAGCAGTAGCTGTAGCAGGCGTCTGAGGTCGGAGTCTGGGGGCTGGTCTCTCATCCTGCAGCAGCTGATGCAGGTGGTTGCAAGCGTGATCTCTTACGCGTTCTGGAAGGAACTGGAGATGTTTGAAGCGGGGGTCTAACAGACAGGCGACTACTGGGATTGACTCAGCGAGGCCATCAGACTCCAGTTTGAAGCGAGTGACCAGCTGTTCTCGCACAGTCTTCTTGAAGGAGCGGATCGCACCCATGTCTGATTCTTGGACACAGAGGGTGGTGTTGATCACGTTGCACATCACTGGATAGATGAAAGACAGACCAACATGCAACCCGCCACACATCACCTTCGTAGCTTTTGCCAGGGGAGATAACACAGCAATCAGCTGTTCTATCAGCTCCCAGTGTGACGCGCGCATCTCAAGTGACTTTTTTACACTCAGCTTTGTGACTGTTTCATCCGCTAGGACAGATTGGACAGGGATCCTCTGCTCATGCAGCCGCTCCAGCATGATGAAAGTGGAATTCCACCGGACCGCACAGTCATTTTGGAGTTTCTTTGGTTTAATGCGCAACTGAGACTGCTTGTTCTTCAGAGTGCAAGTTGCCACAGATGAGTGACGGAAGTGACCAACCACACGTCTTGCTGCATCGATAGCCTTGGTGATTTCAGGTAGGATTAAACCTGTCTTGATTGCCAGCTGTAGAGTGTGCCCAGTACACCCTATGTCTTTTGGAGACTGCTCGCACAGCTCCAACGCCAGGTTCATGGCTGCGGCGTTATCGTGCACCGTACAAAACACCTCTAGGCCCCACGCTTTAATGACGGCAGACAAACGATCGGCAATGTTGACAGCCGTGTGTCGCTCTGTCATGGCAGAGGTAGTCAGGACTCTGGCTTTCAGCTCCCACTCCTTTGTGATGTAATGAGCGGTTACTGTGATGTACGGTTCCATGGTTGGAGATATCCACAGGTCAGTTGTTAGTGACACACTCCTGCCTCGCATCTCCTCCTTTATGCTCTCTCGCAGGGCCTCACATTGCAGCCTCACAGAGTGTGGTGTGGCTCGGGACTGTGTAGTCTGGTTCAAAAAAATTTAGGATTTCTTTGAAGCCTTCGCCTTGTACTGCAGCCAAAGGTCTCACATCTTAAACAATAAAATTAACGAGCAGATCTGTGATCTGTGACTATGATGATTGGTTAAGTCAAGGACTACGTGTCAGCGTAAGCCAATCAGAGGCAGAGATTGCATTAAGTACACAAGCGCACAGAGAGAGACAAAAAAAAAAAACACGACTTGTCGACCACTCTCAGGGGTCGTCGACTTGCGCCACTGACGTCGACGCGTCGACAAATCGGCTTTTCTGTTAATGCCCTAATATATATATATATAACATATATATATATATATATATATATATATATATATATATATATATATATATATATATATATACACATGTACATGTACATATATATGTGTGTGTATATATATATATATATATACACACACATGTACATGTACATATATATGTGTGTGTGTATATATATATATACATATATATATATTATTGGTCGGACTCGATTAAAAAAATTAATCTAATTAATTAGAGGCTTTGTAATTAATTAATCTCAATTAATCGGATATCAATATTTGACATGAGAAGCAACATTTTTCAATTTAAATGAATTTTGGTATATGACTGAATCAATGAATAGACACATAAATGAGCTTAAACAACAAAATTGTGTTTATTTTCATCACTGAGTGTTAACATAAAGTGCAATATGAATAAAGAATATTATGATTGCATTGTTCACAAGGCACAAACCAGTGCGTTTGTTAATTTGTCAGTCGTGGACTTACTCATTTTGGCTCTGAACCCTGTCATCTTGTCGAGTGTGGATTGGCGACACTGCCTGCTTGAACTAGGAGCGTTGTCTGTGCTAGCTGCAACATGTTTGGCACTGAGGTGGTAGCAGAGGCTGGAAGTGCTCCGGTGATAGGCAAGTTCTTTCTTGCAAAATTTGTACACAACTGTGCTTTTATCCAGGTTTCCACCCGGTAGTTTTTTAAAACTAAAATTTCCGCCCACTGAACCCAGCAACGACTTCTCATCGGCTTCTATTTCTCGTGTTGTGTCCTGTGCATCAGTATTATGGGTTTGCCAGGAACTCGTGCAACGAGCAACATTCCGCGCTGTTTGGAGTGCAAAAATAAATTGCGATTAAATGCGTTATTTTTTTGTCGCGCTAAAGTCCCAGCCCTAATATATATATATATATACAATATATATTTTTATATATACAAACAAAGATTTAAGACATCTGAAATACTTTGAAAAAATAGAATAGAGAAAAATAAAGTATAGAGTATATTTTTATTTTTCAATCACCCTTGTATACAATTGACATCATAGGCTATGTATTCTTTTCTTGTACTAGGCTAAGATTTTTTTCATTTTGTTGTATGAGCTGCAAAAATAATAATTTTTCAATGTGATGTATATGAACAATTAATGTAACTCTTGAAAGTTGATAAATAAAGATTAAAAAAAAAACATCAGATGGCAGTGCGTGGTTGCCTGTTGTAGCATTACATTTTTTCGATTCAATTCAAGTCAAAGGGGCTTGCCAAAGCATAAAAGTAAAATTTATACATATATTTGGACAGTCCACGATTACAGCAATATAAACATTGACAAATATGCTATGCTGCAACTGATAACATGCACTGCTCTCCAAATTATTTATTATTAGCAAGGGTAATCATAATCTTAAAATTATTTAACAAAGTTCCGCTTTTCCTGCATTTCTATATGTGGTTTGTCCAAGTCATGTTGCCATACCTAGCTGACCAAGATGGCAGACGAACTTGCGCATGCGCTTCCTACATCAGGCAACGACTCACATCAGGCAGTGACAGTAGGGTTGAAGACAGCATGCATGTGAGGTAAACGGACAAAGGAAAGGTAATGAAAAGAACGACTATAATACACCCACAGTTTTTAATGTAGCACAAATCAGCAGATGACAACCTGCACACACAGAAGCTGGATGGATAGAAAAAATGCCGTCCCTGCGGAGCTGAAAGACATCCCAGCTGGATAGCTTTCCCATCAATGCAGCTTCAATCCCTCTTTTATTCACACATCCTAAGAATGAACTACTACTACTAAATATAGGGGTGAGCTTCAGAGCCGGAGTCTCAGGGGCTCTGGAAGAGTCTTATTTGATAATTTGACCTCATTTTATGGATCCTATATGAATCAGTTTTAGTGGAATTACAAACAGAGGCATCCAGTGAAACGGCTGGACTGCGTGTGTGTGAGGAGGGGTAGCAGGGTATACACTGTACATGTACACACATATATGTGTGTATATATATATATATATATATATATATATATATATATATATATATATATATATATATATATATATATACATATATATATATATTTGTGTGTGCATGTGTGTGTGCGTGTGTGTGCAAATGTGTGAGTGTCAAAGTCCTCACCGCTGTGTCAGCTTCAACCGAGCAAGAAAAAGTGGAGCGGATCCCAGTGGTGAGACTATTAGCGCCTGTGAATTATAAAACTATTAACCAGAATGTAGCTCCCAATTAAAAGATGATTCAATATCAAGATCTGATGGCTGAATTTTGATTAAGCAGAGACCCCATTAGGAGCGAAGGGAGATGGACGGCGGTCGGCGACTGGGCCCCTGCTTAAGAGGCACTGGACTAATACAGATTTGTCTCTTTTTGGGCAAATTAAGGTTAATTACTTTAAATAACATGGCTCGGAGCAAATGGGGGAAGAGATGTGTTTTAATTCTCTGGACAGTCGGAGGGCAGGTGGAGAAGGTGGACCTGCTTGTCTGCTGGAGGATATTGTCGGGCAAGGGTGAGTAGGCACACACATACACATACACACACACACACACACGCACACACACACATTTGTTTTACTATATTTAAATGGACTTTCCATTGACTGAGTTCATTCCTTCAATCCTTTAAAACCTAATTTAAGCTTAATCCTTATTCTAACCCAAAACTGAGCATTATCCCTTAAGTTACTTTAACCACAATTTCCACTCTTAACCCAATGCTTATGCCGATCTTAATTTTTTTATCCATTCTAATCCTACTGTAGGATTTGTTTTTGGGTCTAAAAAGATTCATCTTAAAAGGGGCACTATGTAGTTTTGGTGAAGAAATTAAAAGTCTGAATTTTAATATTTACAATATTACTGAGGTAATAATACATACTCAGAAATATTTATTTTTTCCATCAGTGAATAAACAAGCTGTTCTCAGAGGAAAATAAGGTCCCCAAAAACAGTTTGAAGCTAGAAAAGTGGCAGGATCCGCCACATGTAAACAAAGCAAAACAGTATAAATTGTGTTGTCCTTTAAGGTCACTTTGTCTATTCAGTTTATTCAGTCATGAAAACAAAGAGAGCTTGTTTATTTAGTTTGTTTAGGCAGAAAAAAAAAATCAGTCAATTAAAATCCTCCCCTAAACTACATAGTGCACCTTTAAGACCTCCTAAAAGCCCCTACAATATTCAAAGGGGACTTCAGATATTTTTAAATGTCGAGTTCAATGTAAATAATTCATACTTACGATTTTGGAATCGCTCCAGTAGATCTCCTCAGCTGGCAGCCACGACAGTTGCAATGACTGTAAATGCTATGCCCACTCAAAGTGATTGTGCTTTTGTGACAAGTAATTGACAACATTACAGGAACAATTCCTACAGAGAGAGACCTTATTGTTAAATAATAAGGTTTTTTTTCAAGGTAAAGTCTCACTTTGAAATCTCGCGAGGTGTGTTGTTACAGCTGTTGCTTCATCTAGATTGTCAAAATCAGTTAAATAGTCAGCCATGACTTTGGAACTAAATTCTTGCTGGCAGGTCCCCTAAACTCCTCCAAACCCCTCTATCCAGCTCTTTCCATCATCGTCTTCATGTAACAACTCATGTCTTGCCAGGGATTATGTTGAAGCCATTGCAGCCTTGTCGTGGCTGCCAGCTGAGGTGATCTACTGGACCGATACCAAAGCTTTTGGCAAGTATGAATCATTTATACACCAAAACATGTAAATATAGGGCCAAGGTTTTAAAATAAATTGTAAATTCATTAATTTCTCTTTATTGGGACTAAAGGTATTGTGAGCTAGTTTGTTCTTTGGATGGCAACATATTTATGACTCATCGGCCAAAGGGGCAGATAAATGAACAAATCCACCTGCCAAGAATATTTTTTAACGGCCAAAATGCATATTGAGTATGACTTTAATGTTTAAATTATTAAAAAATGCTGCAGTAAAACAAGGTGAAAATTAGGGTAGAGGTACTTGGGGACCCATTCTACGAAAACATAATTGAGTTGACAGAGTAAACCTTTGTTTTTCAAGAAAGAAAAAAATAGAAACTTTCCCATTTCAATAATAATAATAATAATAATAATAATAATAAAAATACGTTTATAACATATAGCGCTTTTCAAAAAAATTCTCACAAAGATGACATAAAATCACATATGCACAGTAACAGGGAATAACTTTAAGAGGAATCACACCAACAATTAGAATGTACATTTAGCAGACACTTTTGTCCAAAGCGACTTACAGTAATTCATACACTGATGGCGCGGCTGCCGTGCAAGGTGCCAACCAGCTTTTGGGGTTCAGTGTCTTGCCCAAGGACACTTCAAGTGCAGACGAGGGGAATTGAACCAGCGACCTTCTGATAACAAGACGCTGGCTCTACCCCTGAGCCACAGTAGAATGGCACTCAGTAGAGTGCATACCTCCACCAAGGTCAATTTCTTTAATCAGGATCCATGCATTATTCCCTGAGATATTAACAAAAATGTAAAAAAAACAAACAAACAAAAAAACACCCTATCTCACAATGTTAAAGCGACATTTTGTAACTTTATTATCTTAAAATATGGTACAGTGTCTTGTAATAGGGTGAATGGCGATAGGGGAGCCACTCTGCACCCTTATCACTTGTTTCTGCATTATGAAACTTCAGTGAGAGGGCAGGATCGCAGAGTTACATAAATGTTTAAGATTCAAGAAACTTTTTTGTCTATCACATCACGAAAATGACATTTGGTTAGGGCTCAAACAACATTTGAAAACACCACACCCATGAGACTCACATAAAATCACACCACAGTTTAAAGCATGTGTGTAAAGCTACATTAAAATAGTAGCATCTATTTTGCCTTGCTTAAAATGCATATTGCAGGAGGAATAAAATAGTTCTTGTAAGTTCTCTTCAGGCCAGAGGTACTCTGAAACGGCTGCCTGAAGAGAGCAGCTGAAACGACTGGTGAGAGAGATGTGAAGGTTCCTCCGTCATGCAAACTGCTTTTCTTTCTACTGCATGACTGTAAAGTTCTGAAAGTTGGATTTGAGTGGTGCCAGTGATCTTAGCTGCATGTCTGATGAATCTGGTGAGTTTTTTTCTTGCTTTTATCAGTGAGAAAGTCGTACCAGGATGCAATATTAAATGTGAGGACTGATTTAATGAGTGACCAGTATACTGTTGTTAAAATGTCCTGTCTGATGTTAAAACTTTTCAGCCTCCTCAGGAGAAACATGTGCTGTTGGGCCTTTTTGTAGACCCTCTCTGTATGTTGTGTGAAGGACAGGTGGTGGGCCACCACAGTGCTCAGTGCTTAGGTCCCTAAAGACACTGACCTGTACATCGACCTGCCCCTCCAGTTTGAGCAGTCCAGGGAGAGGGTGGGGGGTGTCAGGTACCCGGTACCCCGCGCAGCACAGCTCCTTGGTTTTAGAGATGTTTAGTTCCAGTGAGCTCTTCTGGAACCAGAGGGTCATGGTTACCACATATGTCGACAAGGAGTGCTCATCTGTCAAACAGGCCACCAAGGCCATGTCATCCGCATATTTAAGTAGTGTCAGTTTGTTGCTTTTGCAGGTTATTTCATTTGTCTATCTGGAGAAGAGGATGGGTGACAAGACACAGCCCTGTGGGACCCCAGTATTGAAAACAATGTTTCTGGATTTAAAACCATTAACTTTAGCATGTTTGGGTCTGTCCTTCAAAAAATCTATAAAACCAGTGTTGTGTTGACTTGTAGTCCATCTAGGCAGTGCAGAAGTGTGTTTGCGTTTACTGTATTAAAAGCAGATGAGAAATCCATAAATAATAACATGAGTTTGGAGAGTCAAGGTGCCTTGTAATTGTGTCCAGGAGGGTTAGGCTGGCGGTCTCAACTCCCCATTTCGCCTTGTAGGTGAACTGTACCTGGTCCAAGCTCTCGCCCACCATGGTGCTAAGCTCCTCAGCAGCCACCCACTCCATGCACTTACAGAGGATGGAAGTGAGTGCCACAGGTCTGAAATCATTCATGGCTTTGGCATGAGGCTTTTTGGGAACAGGGATAATGATTGTCTCCTTCCATGCCCTGGGGACAAAGCTGGATGCCAGGAACAGCTGGAAAAACTGAGCCACCACATGGCCCAGCTGGGCCGCAATTTCCCTCAGTACACGGCCCTTTTACCCATCCAGTCCAGGGGCTTTCCTTCATTGTAGCTTAGAGAGGATGGAGACAACATTCCGTTTCTCCACACTGATTGGTGCAGGGGCATAGCTGGTGTTGATTGGGGTCCAATCCTCTGTAGTGTCAGTGCTGTTGAACCTGGCATGGAAGGTGTTGAGCTGCTCTGCGAAGGAGGCAGGGTCTGGGAACTATATCTCAGCTGGTGCCTGTGCTCTGCCCATCGTGGTGTTGAGATTCCGCCATGCCTCCCTCACATATCCCCTGATGGACCTTTCCTCCATCTTATTTTTGTAGCGGAGCTTGACCAGCTTGGTCTTATGTTTCAGCTCGATTTTCAGCTCGTTGACTTTTTTTTTTTGTCTCCCTGTATAAATGCCATTTTTTTAAGGTTGAGACAGTGTTTCAACTCTCTGGTGTCCCAGGGTTTGTTGTTAGGATAGAGTCTGACCTGCTTTGTTGGTATGATACTGTCAACACAAAATGACGTATATGTCATATAAGTCATTGAGTAAATTCAGGTCACCTTCACTGCTCTGGAAGAACATCTCCCAGTCAGTAAGCTCATAACTACTCCCTCCACAAAGAGTCTTTATTCCAGACCTGGATGTTTTTGGAACTGACCTTATTTGTTTTTAGCTTTTGTCTGTATTTTAGCAGCAGTAGTATTACATTATGGTCTGAGAGTTGGGGTTGTGATGTGCTGCTCCAGCTATGGGAGCTGTGTGGTGACATCACAGCTGTTGAAATCCCCAAGCAGAAAGACAGGCTCATCAGGTGCTCTGGAGACAGCGTTGGTGGAGTGGAGAGTGTCAGTAATGCGTTCAGCTGCCAGTGCATTGTCAAGGCCAGGAACATAGGCAAGAATCACAGTTAGCTGTGCAAACTTGCGAGGTAGATAATGAGGACAGAACAACACAGTCATAATTTCATAATGCCTTGAGAAGAAGGTCTCACAAACTGTGTAGTTAGTTGCCCATCTGTCATTCACGGCCACCCAGAGCCCGCCCCCAATTGATTTTCTTGTTCTCATGCTATCCCTGTCAAAGCTAATGAGTGTAAATCAAGGTAAGCTCACTGAAATGTCCTCAGACATCCACGTTTCAGTCGAACAAAACCTACTTGTGTTACAGTAGTCAGAGTCAAATTTGATCAGTGCAGACAGTTCATCGTTTTATTCCGCAGTGAGCTTACTTCCTCTTCTCCACAGCCTGTTTCTTATTCCTCCTCTTGATCCCCTTATCATCCCAATATGTTTCCTTAGCGAACGCTCAGGGATTAGATCCAGGAGTAGCGATGCTGGCATTTTCCCAGAAGTTTGTCGTAGCTCCAAAAAGTCAGCCAGGGTATAGGTGGGCTGGTTGCAAAACACTTAACAAAGACCAGATAAGTAATGCCTGATGTCTCATGCCTGTGCACATATTGACACACTGCCCTTCAAACTTTGGTTACGTGCAAAAAATCTGCAAAAAACAGATTCAAAATGACAAACGACACGAAAAGCCTCAAACTGTGAGCGCTCAAACAAAGGAGTGCCCCGCTGCCACAAATGACATAGTGTTAACTTAACTTACACGTTTTCTAAAAATATAACACTGTTATGAAGTAATGTGTTTTGTTTGTAGTTAGCACCTTCATCACATCTGACAAACTGTTATGGCTAGATTCCACAAGATACGTGTCCGGTCCAGCTTCGCTCCGTCGCGGCTCCGCCACTGCTCCGCCACTGCTCCGCCACGGCAGGTTTTACTCTAGTCTATGTGTTTACTTCCACTGGCTCCACTGCATTGCGTATCTGCTCCGTCCCAGCTCCGGTAGTCCAGAGCTGTCTGGAGCAGATACGCGGGTCTTCTATTTCTGCCGGATGCCAGAGCACACTGCAGCAATTCAGCTGAATTCAGCACAGAGCAGACAACAAGTACGACACCGAAACAACAACATAACATCCGGTTAATTTTCAGAATAAAACACTCCGTGTTGACGCCAGCACAAAAATCTCAAAAAAGAGACAAATCCAAGCACTTTTTCTAATCCTTCATGTTGTTGTGTTTATAACACATACGTATAACTGCGGTTGCGCCTGTTTCTGTAATTATCGCAGGAACTCCTCAATCTTGCAACTCCAGCTGCCCGGCGGTGCTGCGCCATGCTGGACTCAAAACGTAGCCAGTGGGGGTTGCCAGATGACGGAGCAAAACCGTACTGAAGCGGTTCCGCAAGGGGCATGCATCCAGTGGAATCTTTGGGTTACAGACCTGGGATTTATATTTATGACAGTAGTGTTGCACTCAGAAACTGTGGGGGGTGCAAAATCACACAAAATGCCAATTTCTACATAACGTTGCAAAGTTAATGTGGTCTATTCCTGGCCGAGACCCATCCTCCATCCAAGTTTTGTGGAAATCTGTTCAGTAGCTTTTATGTAATCCTGCAGACAAATCAACCAACCAACAAACAAACCAACCCACAGACCAACACAGGTGAAACATAACCTCATTGGTGGAGGTAGCAAAGATCAACCATACTCTACAAATCAAATAACATATATACTGTACAAACAGTTGACTGAATGATAGAGAAGAGTGTGCAAACTCCATATATTAACACTGTCAGAAAGGAATTAAGTGTCTGTTTTTCACCTCTTCCTGTTACATCACCCAAGAAGTGTCATAACTGTTGATATCTGTCATTGATTGGTCAAACACAGCAGAGAGAGTGAGAGAGGCACACACAAACACACAGATCGTGGTATTCATGTGAATCCTCTGTAGGTTTATACTGTATACACACCCTACACGGGTCAACTGAATTTGTCCGTGGGCCAGAATTTTAGTAAAGAATCTGTTTATGATTCTCCACCACTATAAACCTCTAAATTAGTCAGGCTTTGACACTCTGTGGATAGTGAATGACAATCTGTGATGTTTTCATAGGGTCATTTTCAGTATTAACCTTACAACCTATCTATGATTACTATCTGCCTCCTTGGATGGAGAGACAGCAGTCTCTTTTTAAAGCTAATGTCTTAAGTTATTTGGTTCTAATGAGGAATGTTGTGATGGTGCTCAAGGTTTTACTATCTGTTGATTTAAAGGACAGAAGTTAATTACACAACTGCAAAAATTGTTCACAAAAAGACTCAGCCAGTTGTCTTGCTTTTGAACCTGCCAATGTTTTATCATTGCATGTAAATGTATTACAGTATTAAAATGTGTCTAAAGCTTACTTGGCTTATTAGTGTTTAAATAAAGTACTGTAATTACTCCAAATAAACGATCTCAACCTCACATCTTTCACAGCATGCGCCTCTGTTGTGGTCAGTTGTTGGTCTGTTTACATGCTCCCCAGGATACACTCAAGAGACCCGAAGACTGTGCATAGTGTTAACACCTTCTGAAGGACATCCTTGCCTCTGCATTTCTTCGCCAACAGCAGTCTAAGTAAAACAGGCTCTCTTTGAACAAGTGATCCACCTTACGTCCTACTCTCTCTGCTCTCTACATGTTTTTTCTCTTTTCTTTTATTTCCCTTTCATTTGGTTGTTGTTTGAAATCTTTTTGCTAATATCAGTTTTTAAACAGTACAACATGCTGTCAGTAAAAGATATTTGCTATGTTGTTCCAACTGACACAAAGTAGAAAAAAATTGATCTTATATCGTAGAATAGCAAATAATGTATGTGTAATATAATTAAATATATACATATAATATAATGGGTATTCTCTCTGATTCTCTATTTGCCTTGTTTTTAACCTATTATACTTCTTTACGAAGAGAAAATCAAAAGATTCTCATTTAAGGCGTCCACTTTTATGTGAATATGCAGTGGAACAACTGTTTTGCCAGAATATATGTGCTCTAATAATTTGGAAGTGACTTAAAGTTTTACCTAGTGGGTCTATAAACCCCCGTGTTTTACAAAATGAGACCCCAGAGCCGTAGCTCTGAACAGTAGTTAGAAGACCTCTGGTTTTATGCTGTTTTAATTTACTTAAGCAGGTATGAAGTCCAGGGGTGTCATTTATAAAAAAACATGCGTAGGATCTATACAAAAAGTGTACATGCGCCCAAAAGACGAAAATTGTGCTCTATACAAAAAGTGTACGTGCACCCAAAAGCCAATAATGCCTCATGTTTAATTTCTGCAATCTGCTTCAATTCACCACCTCACCGTTTGTGTCGCCAGTTCCCTTGCCTCCAGAATGTTCATACGCATGGGTCAGAGTTTGCTTACAGGTGCACACATTCTCCTGTCAAGTTTGTTTATATAAATTAGAACTTTTGTTTGGGAAGTGGTGTACACCTCTTTCAGGCCCCATTTTATGCATACGCAATGTTTATAAATGAGACCCCTGATCTGTGAAGAATGCAGGAAGATGCCATAGTAAAGTTCCATAAACAGGGACTTCATCTGTCTCTTCAGTGGCAGCAAACACAACAAACAGCCTTTCAGTAACCATTCTGCTGTAAGCCTCTCCACACACTTTCTGGCTGACGAAAATAATAGCAGCACACACTTTTCTGTGACTGCGACAACAAATCCACACACACAAGTTACTACCCCCCACCATCCTTAAAGGGAAGGCTCGGCTTGTAAGACAATTGCAAGTTGTAGCATGTTGTACACCATCAGCTCAGACATGATACTATTACCGTAATACCTGACTTGGACATTACCACTTTGTACCATAACACTCACAGCAGGCTCATTTTCCTCCCTATTCTGGCACCAGTGGTCTCAGGGGCTGTGTAGTGTGATATTGTCTTCACATTGTCTTCACTATCCATATCCAACCAGTCATGTCTCATTTACATGTAAGAAAACACCTAACATTACCATAATGAAAGAAAAAATTGGACATGATTATTGTCAAAAGAAGCACAATAGAAAGCATCCTGACTAGAAAGATCTTAAACTGGCATGGTTCACAGCCCAGGACAGGAAGGCTTTAGAGCGGGTGATGAAAACCACCAGAACATCACTGGGACCATTTACAGAGCATCAGTGATATCAGTGAAGTGAGATGTCTGCACAGAGCCCAAAGGGTGCTAAAAGACAACACCCACCCAGCCACAGTCTGTTCACCCTGCTGCCATCTGACAAAAGATACAGAAGTATCTGCTGCCATACCACCAGACTACAGAGCAGCTTCATTCCCCAGGCTGTGAGACTACTCAGTTCATCAATCCATTTTCTACAATAGACGTAGCAGGACTGAAAGAACTCAAACATGAATATAGGGGGGTCATCAACGACTTTGTGAACTGGTGTGAATGCAACCACCTGCATATAAACACCAGTAAAACAAAGGAGATGGTGATCAACTTCCAGAGGAAGACACCACATATCACACCAGTGAACATCCAGGGTTTGGACATAGAGATGGTGGCAAAATACAAATACCTGGGTTTTCACCTTAACAATAAACTGGACTGGACTGACAACACGGATGCCCTGTACAAGAAGGGCCAAAGTCGCCTCCATCTGCTGAGGAGACTGAGGTCCTTTGGGGTGCAGAGGACATTACTCCGAACATTTTATGACACTGTGGTGGCATCAGTGCTCCTTTATGCAGTGGTCTGCTGGGGAGGTAGCAGTATGGACAGGGACAGGAAGAGACTAAACAAACTAGTCAGGAGGGCCAGCTCTGTCCTGGACTGTCCGCTGGACTCCATAGAGGTGGTGGGTGAGAGGAGGATGTTAGCCAAGCTGACATCAATCATGGACAACACCTCTCACCCCCTGCACCAGACAGTGGAAGCCTTCAGCAGCTCTTTCAGCAGCAGACTCTTACACCCACTGTGTAAGAAGGAGCGCTACCGCAGATCATTCATCCCCACAGCCATCAGACTGTTTGACTCATTGATTCTTTTTCTGATTCTTTTTCCTGTACTGTTGCATCTCGAGCTGTAACAAGTGAATTACCCCATTGTGGGATAAATAAAGCCAATCTTAATCTTAATGTTGTTTCATTTTTTGTAGACCCCTGTGACTTACAAAATGACAATAAATTCACCTTTTATCATTGTAACCTTGTGACCTCATTAGTACTCACTGCTGTCAAGCTAGCATGTTAGTATCAGGAAATTTCAGCTGCACTTTCTCTGCCATTCTTGTTCGACTAGTTTGCTAACAGCTTTAGCAATATATCAGTGCTGAGAAGATTCTGGTCATTTGCATTGAATCTAAAATAACTTACCAACCCTAACTTTAATGCCATGTTTTGTTTTGACATGTACTGTAGAACCATACACAGACAGGTGTGTCAAACGCACAAATAATATTTACAGCAATTAAAGTGTAACTACATTTTGTAGTTTTCTAAAAATGTCTAGATTTCAATTGCATGAAATAATATGAATAAACTGACAGCAAAAAAATTTGAATTTATTTCAAAGTAAGCCTGCCTGTTATTCCATGTGCCATCTCAGCACTGTAAGACACAGTGATCCCACCTGTTGAATAATCAATCTCATTGTTACACCCACTGGTTTAATTTGAAGTTTGCAAAATGTGAGAAGCTCAAGCTTTGTCTGAGCTGGTGAGTTAAACCCGTGGGTACATGATGGAGGCCACACACACACACACACACACGTGCCTCCCCATCTACAACCCAGTGTCTACTGGAGTGTCGCTATCCCATCATTCTTATGTGTTACTTTTCAATTTATAGCAGAGAAGCAGAGTCTGGTTCCTGTCAACCCTTTGTAAGGGAGATGAAGAGCTGGAAGTGAGAGGAAGATGGGATGGGAGGGTGGGCTGTATAATTGACACTGACAGAGAGAAGTCAGCCTTGATTAGTTCAGCCTTGGTAAGCAGTTTATTAGCAGCCTGGGCTGAAGGGGAATGCCAGAAGAGAAGAAAAGATGGAGAAAAGAACACGATCTGCGGAGACATTTGTGAAATGTGAGGACTGACTGATAATTAGAGCTGCATTAGGCACCTCTGCAACCTCAAGTGGTCAGAAAGTGTTTTAGTGTGACCATGTAAAAAGAAGTTGAGCATTGAATGTTTCCAACCTGACAGGTTGATGGCATTTTATACCAAATAACACCGAAGGGACATGTCTCTTGAACTCACTTCCTTTGTGTTCCTGCTAAAGTTGATTTTGACACTATGTACAGCCTCACTGTCTCTTACTTACAATCTCAGGTCGATCCACCGCTATGAGCCAAAATAGAAATATTTCATCATCCATACATACCCATTAAATTTTGTTCATAGACCGAGTCATTAAGTTGGTGGATTTTCTTCTTGTGCCACCATAGTTAACAGTTTGGATTTTGAGTAAAATCTATCCAAATACATTGTATGGATTAACATAAACATAAATTTGGAACGGACATTCATTGCTTCTAGGTTTAAAATAGTTCACTGCGACTGTATCTGACAAATGCTGACTTAAAGGTGCATTTTGTAAGATCAGTACATAATTTTTGTTTAAAACATTTAACAAATAAACTAACCCTATCAACAGAGTGTGGTAACCGATCTGCTGTTATGTCCAAGATGCATATGTACTGTATTGCAGAGATATCCTCAGCCAGGCACGGGCCATCTCTTTTTGTAAGTCCGCCTGGCCGGGGATGATAGTGACTCACTGTAGCCTCTCTAGCCTCTAAAGCTGTCCCTTCTTGTAATAATACCTCTTGGCCTGAGGTGTGATAGTGAGTAACTGTAGCGTCTAGTGTGCGCAGGAGATAATGAAGAAGTCGAGCCTTCCAGAGGAACTAGCACAGAGAATTAAACAGCCTCAGTTACTTATTTGGTAAAAACAAAGATGCAGAAGCACCAGAAAAACAGCTTTTATCATCATTTCAAACAACAGCTCCTGAAAACAAATCACATCCACGGCAGAGAAAAGAGGTGATGTATATAGAAGCTTAACAGGAGAACATAGGCTTTCTAACACTGGAGACAGCTGTAGACGAGTAAAAAGATGAACTGGCTGTATTCTTGCTCTGCTGTCACTAATTAGTTGCCTTTATTTATAACAGCTGACTGTTGATTACGATTGTATGGTCCCAGTAGTAGACCAAATATTGTCATTCAATTCATTATACTCTAATGACTTGGTATTACAGTTAAGAGACTGTTATGTAACTTCACTATACAGTTTTGAGGACATTACAAGGTTTATTATGTGTGTCTAACTGTAGCTGCGGCACTGTTAGAGATTGTGTACAGTCAGTAAATCATTAAATACTTGCTCCAGGATATATACATATATATATATATATATATACGGAGAATGTTATACATGGAGAAATATCTCCATGTATAACATTTGCCGAATGAACAAGTAGGCCCAAATACTTTGTTGACAACATTTTAAAAAAGTTTACACAGTTTCTCCTAATGCAGCAAGTCTCAAAATTAGAGTCTAGAGAGTTTTTTAGGGGAGTCCAGCGACTTTCTCCGCTTTCTTCTTTCTCCAAAGAAGTAACAGGCTTTAACAGCAATGTCACGACAAACTGACACTTTTTACAAGGAAAGAAACATCTTATTAAAGTGAACTTAATGCCAACTTTACAAAAAAAGGCAAAACATTTGCCATAGACGTTTTCACAAAGCTTCTCCTCATGCAACAACTCTTATACTCACTCGACTTGTAAGGGAGACTGGGATATTGCGATACTAGAAACTTCACTTCACTGTGTGGTCCATATCCATGACTTTCACTCACACACGCACATACAGCAGCCCACTTCTTGCAACAATTGTGTCAAGTAGATCACAACAACATTTATTTAATTTAAATATGAAAAGGTATGACCCCAGAGAGGGAGACCTCCATGATCATTGTCACCATCATTTAGAGAGAATACGGTGTGTATTGCCTCTGGAAAACATAACATAAACATAACTGGAGACCCTAAACCAGGATATGGGGTGCAGATTTTTTTTTCCATTGTTTATGGGGGGCCTGCCATAAAAAGTTTGGGAACAACTTCCCTAACCCCCAACAACAGGTGTGTTTTAGTTCTCTGCGTGTCTTCTAAAAAACATAATCTCATAATAGCTTTTGTTCAAGGTTAGAGTCAGTTTCTGTCCATCCTGATGGCGTCTTTAGTTCCTTTTCCTATGAAAAATATCTGTACTCAAGTAAAGTGAAAAATAAGTAAAGAATGATGATGACGATTATTATGGTTTCGCTTGCAGTAAGGAACATCTTCATTACCTTTTCTTTTCTTAAAGAAATGAAGTACGGAAACAAAATGAAAAACTGGAGGGCTCTCCCTGCTGTGAATAGAGGGCACTAGAAGACAATGGAAGAGAGAATACATTTCACCCCAGTCTGTTCATAGTAGGTGAGGCAGTGGAGAGCTACACAAAAGGAGAAACACATCATAATATTCTCTCAATGGTGGCTTACGTCAACACCTCTATCCTATTATGGTCTATTGAACAGGATGTGGCTGGAGAGGAGAGGGACGATAAGGCTAAGGTGTGTGTGTGTGTGTGTGTGCGTGTGTGTGTGTGTGTGTGTGTGTGTGTGTGTGTGAGTGTGTGAGTGTGCAAGTAAAGGTTTTCTGAGTAACTAAAACAAAGGACGACACAGCAGAGGAAAGAACAGACCAGACCAGTGTTTGTGAGCAAGAAAGCAGAGAAAATAAAATAGAAGCAAAATGTGAAAAGGAGATATTTCGTGTCATACATGGAAGTTTTGTGAAGAACTACACAGGAGTCTTCACTGCAAAAGACACTTTAATATGTTGCTTTGTGTCTGCTAAATGTTAAAGAATTCTTTTGTTGTTAATACATTAGCCACTTCAACCACATGTGCCTATATATACCCACTCTTTCTCGCTCCAAACCTAGGCCGCAATTAGTATGGTCCAGAATTTTGTATTCATTTATTTTCTATCTGTTAATACCTGACTCTGCTGTCTTATTCTTCAGTGAATAAAACCAGCACACACTCTTTTATTTGATGTGGATCTGACTGATCTGATTATTTCAACCATAGATGGTCTTCTTTGGTTAAAGGTAAAGAGGTGAACAGACATCTGTATTTATTCTTGATGATCCCTTATCCTTCAGAAGAAGGATATATATTAGAGCTGTCAATCGATTAAAATATTTAATTGCGATTAATCACATGATTGTCCATTGTCTCGCGATTAATTGCAAATGAATTTTTTATCTGTTCTAAATGTACCTTAAATGGATATCTTTCAAGTTTTTAATACTCGTATCAACATGGGAGTGGACAAATATGCTTACTTTATGCAAATGTATGTTTATTTTTATTGCAACAATACAAAACAATGAAAAATACTGTCCAGAATATTCTCCAGAATAACCTCAAAGGTACTGCATGCTCAAAAAATATGCTGAAAGCATAACATGGCAAACTGAAGCCCAACAAGCAACAACAGATGTGCATACTGACCTGAATGTAACATTCCTCAGTAATACTATCACAACGTAGTGTCCAGCTTTACACTTGTAAAGGTTAACTAAACAATGTTAATCAGCCTGCAAGCTGCAGCCACACATTTAGCTGTCACTGTTGACAGTTTGTCTCATGTAGAGTTGTCCAGGTGTCTCTGTTCCAAACTATCCAGCATGGTCTGAGAGGGGGAGGAGGGCTCTGTGCATCAGCTGTGTGCTCGGCCTGCAAGTGGTATTTGAGACTCAGTGAACTCCGGTGGTAACTCAGTCCACATCGACAATAAATGCAAATAACTTTGTTGTAGTGGAGAAAACCATCTGGCAGAGCTTTCCCACTGAGCAGACAACGTCTGTGGACATCCAAAACAGGTTGATATCATGTCCATCGGGCCAGGCCATGATCTGGACGTCCACTGACATCCAGAATTAGTTGAGAACAGACGTTCATACTGGCTATGATCTGGACGTCCACTGACAGCCAGAATTAGTCGATAAACGACATTAACAAAAGACATCTGGCCAGCCCATAATCAGTTGCTAAAAAACACTGAAAAAAGACCAAAAAAAAAAAAGATGCCAGTTGGGGTGGAGAGAAAGCATGGCTAAGAGACAGTGTATGCATCTTCCCATGGCCATATAAACGTCTATACAACGTCCAGAAAAGACGTATAAAAAACTTTCATTCTGACGACTTTTAGACGTCTTTGAATATCCATAAATGACGTCTAAAAGACGTGATCTAGACCACTTTTTGCTCACTGGGTTGAAGCTCAACTTGCCATTCAAAAGACACTTTACTTTATCCATTTCTGCTCAAGGAGGTTTGTTTCTGCTGCCATCCATAACAATACTGCTGCATCGCTTATTATTGCGTTAACTCTGACAGCCCTAATATATGTACATGTATGTATGTATGTATGTATGTGTGTGTGTGTGTGTGTGTGTGTGTGTGTATGTGTGTGTGTATACACACTTATGTACATAACACACATAAACATAAATACATACACAGATTGTTGTATAATTCAAATATAAGGGTAAGGGCAACAAAGATATAGTATGGACATAATTTAAATAGCATAAACA
Organism: Pagrus major; assembly: GCF_040436345.1. Taxonomy (NCBI): domain Eukaryota; kingdom Metazoa; phylum Chordata; class Actinopteri; order Spariformes; family Sparidae; genus Pagrus; species Pagrus major. The sequence continues at coordinate 33,204,918 of NC_133216.1, forward strand.
ATATGACATCAAAGATGTATACAGCAATAAGTGTATGACAGGGTGTGAAGCAATATAAGGGTAGAGGTTAGGGGAAAGGAGAGCGACATAGTTTGAAACTTAAGCCACTGGCCAAGCTGATGTATTGAGTTAGAAGTCAGAACATGTTGGTATACCAGACTTTATCCTTCATTTCAAAAGTGAATGAACTGAACTTTGGCAACTGGTCCAAATCTGGTCCAAGTCTGATAAACAAACGACACTGGCCTTCTATTTTACCAGACCTAGATATGTGGGTGTAACCCAAAGCAGGATGCAAATGCAGACACACAAACACACACGCACACACATACACACACACATTATAGGCATGGTGGTGTTCAGAGACAGATATAACAAAAAGCCTCTGAGGCCTGAGCTAGCAGCCGACAAAAGGCCATTCCGAACAGTTCCATGATCTAAATCCTAATCAAACATCATTTACAGCTTGTTTTATTTGGGTCCCTGGAGAGACTGTCCCTCCCCACTTTTTGCCATGGCAACCCGCCTCTCATTTCAGAAGTGTCATGCCACATTATCATCCGGCGGGCTCACATACACTCCCGCCTGACAACTTCACCATGGACCCTAGTGAAAAATAGCCAGCCTTTTTACACTGCCTCTTCACCTCCCTCCCTCTCTATTTCTGTCTATTTCACTCCCTGCTGTACATTCACCTATTCCCCTCCTCCTCCTCTGTGCCCCTTTCGTCTCTCTGCAGGTAACCAGTGAAGATTGGATGTGTGATATATACCTCCTCTAATTGGAAACAAGTCCAGGCACTGACATCGGTAACAGAAATAGATAGCGATTAGCCAAAAGATGGATAGAACATGTATGGTGTCTAATGTGCATGAAAGTGTAATGATTTTTCATCAAGGTCACACTGAAACGGTTATAATCACACAAACATGTATGCAATACGGTGGTTGTGCTATGTTGTGGATTCATTCTTCAATGCTGAAGAATAAGTAATCTACAAGCCTGGTCAGTGCTGTGATATATCAACCTGCTGATCAAATACAGAACAATTATGATTGGGTACAAAACTCACAAGGCTACATTTGTACAATGACAGAAAATACCTGTGACCCTTCAGTTATTGTAATTTGTGTTGTGTGGATCCCTTTTTAGTTTAACAAAACACTGAAATCACAGTTAGTCATTGTCTGGTGCTGTCAAGTGATCTTAAAATTTCAATGAAAAGCAAAGGAGAGATACACCGATCAACCAGAACATTAAAACCATTGACAGCTGAAGTGAATAACAATCATCATGTTGTTACAATGCGACATTCTGCTGGGAAACCTTGGGTCCTGGTCTTCAGCTCCCAGTACAGTACTTTTACTGTCCTCTGGAAACAGATTGTGACCAAGGTTTTTTCAATATCTTTAAAGTCACAATGTTTAGAGTTCTGAGGTGATTATCTCATCTTTCAAATGATTCTAGAATTGACAGTATCACAGTGTTTTATATACCACCACTGAGGAGTGCTGAAGTCTGAACTTTGCTTTCTACACACTTCTACACAATGCTTTATACACTTTGGAGATCAAGTGTTGAAAAACTAGTTTAAAGCATACTTTAACCTCACTGTGTGACAGTATCACTTTCTATCAGTTGGTTCTAGCGCTGTTTTCAAGGTAAGGGTTGTAAAAAGACAGTATTTGTACTTTGTTTCTTCCCACCTCTGTGAATAATCAAAAGATGCACACCATTGTGTAATATTAACACAATATCAACTTTTTTTACTACTGCGCTAGAAGGGCAGTAGTACACACAGTCCCCACCACAAAATAAGAGTTAAATCGTTTTATTAGTGGATATATATATATATATATATATATATATATATATATATATATATATATACATACATATACATATATATATATATATATATATGTATATGTATATATATATATATATATATATATATATATATATATATATATATATATATATATTAGATACAACAGCTGAAGGAGTGATAGGAAACGTGAAGAGAGGGAGGAGGATGACATGCAGCTAATGGCCACAGGTCAGTTTCGAGCCCTGTGCCACTGCAGCGAGGACATAGCCTCTGTACATGGGACACCCTCTCTACCAACTGATCTACTGGGGTGCTACAAGTAAATTATGACCAATAACCAAAACAACTGTTTGTATCACTTACAAAACTCACTAAACTTACTTGCCACACCATATCCAAAACACACAAAGCTCCTCAGCACTACTTTGCAATAGCACATTAAAGTTCACTCAGCTAAACTGAGACAAACCTTTGGGGTGTATTCTGAATCCCAAATTATATTTCCCATTGCAGTGACATGCAGAGCAGCTGGTAGGCCTCCCCTTCCCTTTACCTAATCATTCTGATAGACTGCCTTCACACCAGGCTCCGCCATATATAGCCAGCTGGGATCTCCATTCCAACAATCATCAGAAGCATCTAACAAAGTGCGCCTGTTTGTGTGCATGTAAATAAATAACCGTATTCACTTTCAACTCTTGTATTGGCCCCATGACAAATTTACTGTAAAATCAAGCGAGGATGCTCCTGGGTCGGCCACAATAAAGCTGGCAAATTGCATCGAGATGCAAACATCCCAATAAAAAATCTCATTTCACCCCAAATAAACCACAGGTTCCATTGATTGCAAACCACCACTGTTTTCATATCAAGCAAATCAAAAGATATGACAGCCCCCCTCCCTCTGCTTACAACCAAAACACAGCACGGCCCCTCGGTTAATGGGCTCGGCTCATGCATTTTAGCATGCAATGCAAATTAGGGGAGGGGAGGATGGAGATGGGGCTTGCGCTTCCTCTTATGCTGTTTCCTAGCATCATTGCAGGATTAGAGCCTGATGAGAGCCAATCACTTTAGCATAATATTTGCTTGCATGGATCAACAACACACCCCTCCTTCTACAGACATGGTGCTGAGAGGAGGCATGTCAGCATGGTGGCCACCTGGAGGACGCCATCCCTTCATTCCTTTACCTACTACTTTGATAGTACTACTACTAGGTTGGAGGAAAGGAAGAAGATGTCAGGGGAGATGGGGGCAACAGATGGAGAAAAGCAGAAAAAGAAGAAAGCAATTAGAAAAAGAGAAAGTGGGGGTGACTGAAGAGGGCAGGTAATTAAGTATAGGAAAAAGGGTGAAAAAAGACAGGAAGAAGGTAAGAAGGGGGAGATATAGAGATTCAGGGAAAAAGTGAGGGAGAAAGAATGTGGGAAGGAAAAACAGGAAGGAATTGTTAGGGAAAAGCAGAATGGAAAGCAATATTGGACAGAAGGAAACTAAACAAAGGGAAAAGACCAGATAACAAAGAGAGAGGAGAGGAGAGGAGAGGAGAGGAGAGGAGAGGAGAGGAGAGGAGAGGAGAGGAGAGGAGAGGAGAGGAGGGTTAAAAGAGGAGGAAAGAAAAGAAGTGAAAGAAAAGGGAAGCCTCATTGTCCCTCCATCCCTCACCTTTGTCCCTCCTCCTCAGCCATACATCTCCTTCATTCTCTCCAACCCTACGTCCTTCAATATGTGTGTGAACGTTCGTTTTCCTTCCTCTTACACCTCCTTTCTTCACCCAATCCCCCATCTTCTTCTCTCCTTTGCTCCCAGTAGTCTCGTTCCTCGTTCCTTCCCTACCATCCTTTATCGTTTTTCCTTCTGCTTTTTTTATGCAGGTCTTAGTCTAGTCCCCTCACCAGTTTTTTTTACCCTTCCCATATCTTTTCTCTTTAACTCGCCTCTTCCACCTCTACTTCCTTCACTCCCTTCCTTCTCTCGTTGTTTCACCCCTTTTCTCATTCTCATCTCTTATACTCACTGGAGCCTTTTTCCTTTGCTCATTTCCTCCTTTTCCTCCCAATGCCTCCTTCCTTACCTCCTTTCCCTCTCTCCCCCCTTTCCCTTCTCCTCTCACTCGCCTCGGTATCGTGCAGTGGCAAAATGAAATTCCCATCATCAGAGGCTGCAATTTTCACAAAACAATGTGAGATCACACGGCATGCTGGAGAGCACCCCCTCCTCCCCACCAGCCCCTGAGGCGACCAGTGCCTATGTAGATTGGAGGATTAATGTTCATTCAGTGTGTGTGTGTCAGTGTGTGTGTAAGACAACAATGGCAAAGAATTAAATAGTATTTTCAGAATTGTATGTATGTGTGTGCACATGTGGCATGGCTTGTGTGTGTCTGTGTGTGTGTGTGTGTGTGTGTGCGTGTGTGTGTGTGTGTGTGTGTGTAGGTGTGCATGTGCTTCATTTAACCAACCATCCACATACACATACACACCTGCACACACACACACACACACACCTGCTAACAGGAGAGACGGTTCAGACAGGGTAAATGGAGGGGGTGAGGTGGGCTGTGTCGCCATCTTTCTTCTCAGCATCTCACTCTTTTAATATCAGTGTTTTCAAAGGATTGAGCTAAGCTTCCAGGGTCCTCTTGAACATGGGAGACACAGATAAGGAATGGGATTGTGGAGCAGAGCAAAGAGAGTCAGAGTGAGAGCGTGACTTTGCCAGGGGAAAGTTTTTCAGACTTAGAAACAAAGGGATGGAGAGGGTGTCACGAGATGCTGGTCCAGAAAAAATGTTAAAAGCCTTTGTGTCACCATGCCATCTACTGAACATGCAGAGACAAGACCAAGATTCAGTCAAGCACATTCTGAGTTCAGTTTCAAAATGTGTTGTACTTAATCTGATCAGGTCATCGCCAACACTTGGTTGGTCTTGGTCATGTAATGTGTACAAAAGATTTCTGGCAACTTTGTGATTTACTTTCAGCATTCTCAGTTCAAATGCACAATATATATTGGACAGATAAACTATTGGCCCAATAAAATGGGAAATGTATGTTATTGGTCATGGGCTGATAATGAAAATAATGCTGATAATACGAAATTGCTTTCATTGACTTAACAACTAAAAAGTCTGTGAGTTTTAACAAATCTTATTAAAACTATGGAATATTAATTGATCTATCTTTGTTCACTACAACTGAGCTTTCTTACCCCCAGGTGTGCATACAAGGATGTATGTGGATGGATGCCTGCAACCTAGTTCAGGCAGAATACCAAACACACCCTGTCAACTTGCCAGTCTATTTAAACTGCAAAAATCTCCCAGCTCTCCCTCTGCCTATCAATGCACCACTGCCCTGCTTCAGTATTGCTGCATGTTCTTTCAGCCCCACCACCACCTCAGCATCCACCTGTAAGCTCCGACTGGGGGGTGTTCAAGATGTTTTGCTCATCACTCCCCAATATCTCTGTGTAAACATATCTGCGGAGAGTGATGAGGTCGGAGCCTTGATGCCAAACTCTAACTATGTTCTGCTGCTCTAATAAACATATCAAACGTGAGTCAGACACTGAACTACAGACGAGAAACGCTTTTCAAAATACAAAAATGTGAAATTATTGGTTATCTTATCAGTATCTGCCATGAGATGCAGGTAATTATTTATTATTGGTATTGGCTGAAAAATAAAAATCAAGCATCTCTAATTCTCAACCAACCAGGTGAAATGTCCATTAACTAGTAATAATGATTCAACAAAGCCAAATTTTTACTGTGCTCCTGGGACCTGAACTATGCACTTAGAAAAAACAAACACATAAGCCCGAGACAATAGAACAATAAAACATCCCTGTACCTTTTAAAAAGACGATCCAAAGAGAAAGAGGAGAAATCAAGGGTAAAAAAGATAGTGGAAAAAAAATAAAACTGGCGTGTAATGTTCTTCTTGGCCACTAAATTTTAATGGGAGTCGTAGATTTTTGACTGCAAATAAATTGCTGTAAACTGCTGTTTTACTTAAAATAACATAAGAAAAGCTTCAAATTTGAGTGGCAAGGGCTTAACCACAGGAACAGGTTTCGCTTTTCATTTAATAAATGATCATGGGATGTTTATGAAAGAAAATTCAATTTGATACCATACCGGAATAAAAATTGTCCTAAATTAAAAGTAGTCGAAAGTAACTGACTAAATTTTCCAAGTAACTTTTCCAACAATGCTTGCCTTGTGATTGCAGGACTGGGACTTGCATATCACCATGTATGTGCACACATATATGCTTAGTGGCATTTGGTGGTGCGAATGGCTACTTGTGTACAGACACACTTTGTGTGTGTGTGTGTGTGTGTGTGTGTGTGTGTGTGTGTGTGTGTGTGTGTGTGGAGCAGAGAGCCGAGGGAGTGGGAGCTGCTTCTCGGTCCCTGCTGTAATTTCCTGGAAGGCTGGCAGTGAGGTCGGCCCTGGGCTGCAGCCAAGCCGAACAGCCCTCACCTCGCTGACCTGAGCTGCTGCTAAGCTTTTCCCACAGTGGGACACTGGGCCTGCATACAGCGCTGTTTCTTTTGTTTCTCACCTCAGGAAGACTAGAGGACGTTTTCCTTTTAAACCCACAGGCCCACATGCACACACACGCACACACACACACACACACACACACACACACACCTTAGCCTTCATTGTCATTGTTTATGGTTTTGAAGAGGGAGAAGCAACAGAACACCAATGCTAGATCCGCTGGATGTGGCAGAGGAAATATTAACTCATTTTACTAATCAGGTTGCAAAAAATAGCTTAAGTTCCTTCATGCAACAAAGGAGAATCAATACAAAACAATTTTAATGGAAAAGAGGGTTGATAAATTTAGGAGTCTCAGAGCTCTGTAGTCTGGTGGTATGGCAACGTATACTTCTGTATCTTTTGCCAGATGAACAGACTGTGGCTGGGGTGGGTGTTGTCTTTTAGTGTCCTTTGGGATCTGTGCAGACAAATATCACTGAAGCTCACTCTCTGGGTACTAATGATCTTCTGGGCAGTTTTAGTCACCCGCTGCAGAGCCTTCCTGTCCTGGACCGTGCACCAACTGACTTGAAACACCACAAATAGCATGTGTTGTTTCCAGTCATGATACTTTCTATTGCTCCTCTGTAAAAGTTGACTAGAATTTAGCTCTGGAATCTAGCCTTCCTAAATTTTCCTAAGGAAGTAGAGTCTTTTCTGTGCTTTTTTTTCTTTTCTTTTTTTTTTTTACCAGGGTGGTGATGTGTGATGGCCAAGATTGGTTCTCTATGATGTTGATTTCCGGGAACCTAAAACTGTTCACCTGCTCCACCTCAGCTCCACTGATGTGGACTTTGCCTCCTTTTTTTCTAAAATCAACAATCAGCTCTTTGGTGTTCAGTGAACAGTAGATTGTTCTCTGTGCACCACTCTGCAAGATTGTTGATTTCCTCCCGATTTGAACTTGCATCGTTGTTTGTAATGCGGCCGATGATGGTGGTGTCATCTGCATACTTTCACAATAGAGTTCTCCTGATTTGTGGGAGTGCATTAATGGGTGTACAGTGTGAACAGGAGGGGGCTGAGCACACAGCCCTGTTGATGAGCACTAACACAGAGGAGGCATGACTACCAATCCGGACTCTCTGGGGTCTATTTGTGAGGAAGTCAAATATCCAATTGCCAAGTGTGGTACTCAAACCAGGGTGTTTAGTTTCCCAACTAGAGGTTTAGTAGACTTTACAGCAGAGTCTTTGTTGAGGAGATAAAAGCAAGCATAAAATGTGTTAATCTCATCCTGCAGCGTGGCCTCACTCATGATGGGGCGCTCCTGCCTTTGTAGCCTGTGATGTGCTGGATCACCTGCCACATATCTTTAATGCTGTTGGTGTTGAGGTCCCTCTCCAGACCCTGTCGATGTCTCCTCTTGCCTCTCTACCAGCTTTCAGTCTTGCTCTGGCTGTGTTGTAAACTTCCTTGTCACATGACCAAAAGGCAGCTCTCACCTATTAATCCTGGCCTTTTGGTTGGGTAATGATCTTTGTCTTTGTGATCACCACGTCATCAATACATTTGCTGATATATAAGGTTACTGGACATGTATATTCCTCAAGATGCAGAAATTGTGTATTTGGTTGTCTTTTGTGAACTTGCAGTGTGCTTCCTAAATGCTATACAGTTGTCAAAATTGATGACAAGATGTTTTCTTAATTTGCATGTGTTAATTTATTCCCATGTCTTTTCTAAAGCTGCAATGCATTTGCCCTTGTCGGCCACAGTAACAGAATGAGTGACGTGATTATAAACCCTGATATGCACTGCATAGCAGTCAAAATCAAATAACCATGATTTATTCTCATTATACTGTTTTATTTTGTGTTTGTTTTTAAAATCAATAAGATAAAAATACTACGTAGTGTCAAAGCTTTACATCACTTTGAAAATGTGATGAACTGTGTTGCTACAAATATTAATAGGCTGAAACTACATCCCTGCATATCTCCCACCATACTCATACACACACATTGCACTTCTATCCAGAAGGTGCCCATCAAACATCAAATTCCACACACCACATTTAGCGAACTCTTGACACCTCAGTTCACTCATAGTGGTTAGAAATTTCACGGCCTCAAATTAGCTAATAACTCATGGGCCGTAATGAACCAGGGGCCTGTCATGTAAAATTTATGCCATGTTTTCAATTGTGTGGGGGGGATATTCATTTAGCTCCAGGAGAGAAAGGAGGGGGTGAGTAGGAAAAATAAAAGGAGCAGAATTGGAAAACTGCTCGTCTGTATGCACATTTCTCTGTGAGAATGAAACTAATCATCAGTGACATTTCCTTATAAATAAAGGCATGTTTGGCTTTTCTCTCCTAGTGTTCTCTCCACATTACTTAACCAAACCTACGGTAAATTAAAGCTTATGAATATACATTTACATACAATATACATTATAGGTTTTGAATTGTTGTTCTCAGACATATGGACTGGAAACCATGTTTGTGTCAGCCATGAATTCAAAGTCAAACAAGGAAGGAGCCAAAGAAGACACCTTAAGGGACTTCACAACTTTAGTAACATTTTAATCATGTTGTCCATCATTTCTATCAGCAATGATTACTGCTAATGACATGCATGCCAACCTTGAGACCTCATAAACAGGGAGGATTTTGAAACCAAAGTAGGGGTCTGGGGGTCCTTTTTCTAGAAAAAATTGAGCTTCAGAGACTTTCTCATTAATTTTTGCCCCTGCCCCTTAGAGATTCTGTGCATACTGATGCCCTGTGTGTCAGCCTCTCGATGTTGATTGACATTGGTGCGACACAGCAGATAACAAAATGCATGCCCATTTCCTTTAAAACTTTGTATAAAAAACAGTTATTCTTCTTTCTGGGATGTCCTAAATGTGTTTGAGTATTTCATTCTCTTCTCAAATTCTCTGCTCATCTCTCACGCACTGAGGAGGACGAGGCACAACATTAGACTACATGCTGTACAGTGACAGAAGCAGGTTATGATAAATAAAATGTGTGAAAATGTGTGAAATTCAGGAGAAATAAAGGAGAAATGAGACCCCAGGAGGTCACTGAAAGAGGGTTATAAAAAGAGGCTGGTATGTATGCAGACAGGTGCTCATAGAAATAATGGCCAGAAAATAAGACCAAAGATGAAATTACTAAAGATATTCGCCCTTAAAGAATTTGAATTACCTTGATTTTACCTTGACTGATACTGTATCTTATGTATAAAATATTTGAGAACAAGTAACATCATTGTAGCCAGATTTGCAAGCCAGCATACAGCTGACTTAACAGTACTGCAGATAAAGGCACTGGTTTTTATGACAAAACAGAAAATTATTGTTTGCCATGCTTGCTCCCAGGATAGGAAAACAATATGACTGCTATTGTCACTGCATTATGTATGATAATGCATCACCATTTAACACATTTTCAATAGCTGGGATGGTTTGAAATCTGATTCGATTAATATTTTCTCTGGTTATAGAAAGCATCACCATTAGACAAAAAACAATTTGGGTAACACAATAAATCATCATTAATAAATGTATAGTTAATTAAACTTTAGTTCATAATTAATTCACTGTTAATATAACAAACAACTTTCTAATCAATTTTTTAAGCAAATGTGAAGTAAAATACCTGCTGTGGTTGCCACAAACACACCCGCAGATGGCCTGACTTCCCATCAAAAATATCTGTCAGTTGGAAATTGTGCCAGTGTATCATTTAAAATATCCAGCAGTTTCACACTTATAGTATAAATGTTGGAACACAGGTTTAAACTGCAGTCACTGGCTTGGCAGCCTTTTACATTTTATCTGGGCTGCAACTGTCATGCGAGCTACAACAACAGAAAAAGTGCCTGAAAAAGGGTAAAAACATGGATAAAAGCAACATACTTCTTCAACTGTGGTGGGAAATGTTAAGTTGCTGCTTCAAACAAATCAGTTTCCACAAAGTAGCATTTCAGTCTGTTTATCAGGCGATCATATGGATGCATCATTTATGAGGATCTCAAATGTAAACACTGGGCTTCGCTGTTATTCTAACTTATTCACCTTACTAATATATTTCCCAGCGAACTGTGGACATTTGCAGGGACCGTCCATTTCCAAGTGGTGCAACAAACAACAACTTCACAGGTGATTGTAGTGGCCTTAATGGTCTTTGCTGGGGAGTGTTGTTCGGTTGACATAATTCGCCCCACTCTGTAGAGAACACGTATCACTGTGGCTGCTGCCCTTGTAGTGTTCATGAACTGGTCGACTGAAGCTGCCAAAGGACGACATCTGTGCCGACGCACACCAACGCTGCAGATTTACTCTGTATGAGATCCTCTGACAAAACACACTACATCAGTTTAAGAGTTGTACCAGCCAAACACACACACACACACACACACACACACAATGTATAGCTGGGCTTATTTCAATCAGGTGACATTTGTTAGCAACTATCATGAGGGAGGAGCAAAGCGCACCACTGGCTAACCTTTCAGCTGTGAATTATGGGAATTTACCTTCATGCCTCAGTGCATTTGCTGCCCGTCCGCCTTTCGTGTCTAAATCAAAGGCTGGGATCTGCAACATCGGCACTTTCTCCTTCCTACAAGGGCACACACTGCACAAACGCCTGATGATGGGTGACATTTACAGCACGCACAGTCTCGGACTGCCACTGCAAAGACCGTACACACAGAAAAACACACAAAACAGGTACCTACAACATCGCCTGGGAGGCAAAGCCAAGTGAAACAGCAGCACTGGTGTCCATTTCTAACTCAATAGTGAGAGTGTCTGTGTGCAGGGATGTGTTTGTGTGGATGCAGAGTCATTTAGACAGCGCCAAACATTGGCTGATCTACATGTGGAAGAGGATTTCATCTTTACCACATGATATTTTGAGGTAAGCTGTTTTTTATTTTTGGTGCAAACATAAGGCTTGCAGAAAATGTTACATGAACCTCTCCATACTTGGTGTCCAATACAGATATTTAGCTAAAGTACCATGTCCAAACCACAAAGTGGCAGACCCCCAAAGCCTTGTCCACAATTACAAATGATTATTATCTTTGTATCTCTCGGTCATGTTGAGATATGGCATCATAACTTTAAAATGGTGGAGGGAAGACGAGATGCACCAAGCACCTCTGGAATAACTGTTGAATCCTTATTTTACAAAAAATAAATAAATAAATCCATAAAAAATACATATAATAAACTACAGAAGGTGCTAAAATACTTAATCCAGATTAATCCAATAACATTTCATTGGACATTTTTTTCTGTGAAATAAAATACATCTGTCCACTCCATAGGACGTTATGCACCAATGTGTATTCTGCCTATTTAGATTCTGCCATATTGTGCGTGTTTTATTTAAAATGACGATAACATTTAGAGTTGAATAGTTTTAATTAATGTTTAATCATCCTCAGATTTTCTCTAAATATAGGCCCAAAAGGCCTATTTACAATGTCCACTGGAATGGTCAGATGTATGTTCAGTCACAGAAAGAATTTGGATAAAAGAATTTCTCACTTCTTATATGGTTGAAAATATTATTTTTATCCTTCTGTTTTTGTGAGAATAACAGGATGTAATTTCTGAATCACGGTCGGTGCATGGTTTCCACTACAGTGGAAATTTACATAACTCGCGATTAACGGATTATGAAAATAAGTTATTGACATGATATTTCACTTGTTTAAGAATAAAAGCACACCATCAAACGTATTTACTTTGTGGTTTAATAATTTATGCATGAAAGGGCTAACATGCAAGAGCTACAAAATTGTAAACGTACTGTCCACTAACTAACCCAGAAATCAACCACTACCCGTTGGCTGTAACAGTGCTTCCAGGCCAAAGGTCGCTGGAGCTTCAGTTCATTTTCAGCAATTTGCTTGAACTCAGATCTATTTAGGAATATGTCCCCTGTGAGCACTATATCAAAAAATCTATAAAACAACAGTGCTCTTAAGCCAGCAGCATAGCTCTGTGGATGTAGTGACGTGCACAATGATGTGGAAGCTTATGGGAAATGTGGTCTTAAAGGACAATTTCACCCAAAAATCATATGTGATCTTATGTGTCATGACCAATTTTAGTTGTAGATATTAAAAAAAAAGGATTTTTGGTTGGTTCATCAGTTCTGTGAAGGGTATGAAAGCTGAGATTTGGATTATGTATTCAACCTGTGTAATAGCTTTGTCTTTAATTTAATGATTCATAGTTTTGTTGGAAGGCTGGGTTATTCCATAGTGGTATGTATTTACAGGGTGTGAGCGTTAAGTGCATGATTTTGTGAGCTTTCCACCAAGCTATCAGAGCTGTGGCTATGGTAATAACAAACAGTTGTGGCCTTTTACAGAGTTACTAAGAAATGGTAGGGTTGATAGATCTAGTTCTTTGACCAATGTATAACCATGGATGGTGGTGTTGTTCAGTAAAATGAATCCATTTTCTATGTTTTCTTTTTTTTTTCCGGTAATTGATATGCCAGGAAATAGTCATAGAAGATTGGTTGAGGTTGAGGTTAGTATACCAAGACATCACATTTAATTTGAAAAATGTTGCACTGATGGATGTAAGTGACCCATATTGCTCCTTTAAAACTTTAAACTGATGACTAAAAGTCATCCCTGGTGGATATCAAAAGGAGCTGTGAATCTAATGTGTGGGACTTAAAGACCAGAAGATCAGAAAGCAGATAGCAACAAAAGATGCCCAAAAAGCAAGGAAAGCCATAAAAGAAAATTGTCCTTGGGGAAAGAGGCGGGGGTAAAGGAAGAGTTCCACAAACGCAGGCTGAAATATAGAGAGAGGAACTGAAAATAGGTGAGATTATTTCTTCCCTTTCGATGTCTGTCACGCTGCCTTGGGAAAGCAAGGCGACCGGTGAGCCTGACTTCGCAGAGCTCCGCATCACAGTTGCCCCACTTCACCAAGACATGGCTCTCATTTATTATTTCAACAGCTCAACAGGTAATTTTCCAGCTAAGATCCTGATTTCTGCAGACGTCTGCTTCTTTTCAGCATGTATTCTAATTACTGGTAGCTCACTTTGATCTTAGGCCCCTTTGCAGCTTCACAACTTCCCCTCCGATTGCTTTTCATCAGACCTCCTAATTTCTTTTTGGCATGGTAGCTTTTTTTTTTTTTTGCTTTTTTTTTTGTAATGGTGGATATACAGATTGAGTTACATGGCTGAGATAAATGCAGAGGGGTGTTGTTAATAGAGCCAAAGACAGGCAGGGGGGATATCAGGTGCTGCATTTCCCCAGTGTCCCCAGGTTGGACACGGTGTTACGACAATAATGTCAGGGATGGAGTGAGAGGTGGAGAGTCTGGATTAGAGTTTCACCTCATTAAAAGTTAAACCTAAAAGCTTCTGTTGATGTTAAGTGCATGTTTAATTTCCATCTGCCTTCCAGATCAATCATGTGACTGAACACACATGTACTGGACTGGTAATTAGAGCATTATCTTGTAAGGAATTATTGGCAATGGTGGTTAGAAGAATCTTTTGTTTCCTTTAAAGTCTTCTTTTTCAGTTCAGGGAAAAGCAAAAGTGACAAATCCCTCCCCCAGAATATCTTTGCTCTTAGTGTCATCGTACTTTAAAAATCCAGTTGTGACTCCTTTGTTTTTTATCCCCAGGCCAGTCTGGGATAACAGCCTAATCAAAAGCTTAACCTAAGTCAAAGTATCAGCACATTTCGCTCTCTGCATTACGTGGAGGATAAAACAAGGTTAGACCTTGTCTGAGAGACTGTAAAGGCTTTGAGGATGAATTCCTGTGCATACTTATCTCATTCTTATGTCATTAGCACTCTGCTATTCACTCTTCAGCCTACAAGCTGGACTGTCATCGTCTCAGCACAGTGTCCACTGTCTTTAGCCCGAGCAGGATGTCTAGGGGAGAGGCTTTTTGTTGGAGGGAAGTGAACAGTTTCCAGCTTATCTCTCAGGGACAGCGCTGTTACAGAACACCACATGCCGCAAACCTGCGACCTCCAACCCCCCTCCACCCCACCTCCATCTTGCTGTGCACCCATTAAGGCAGAGTTAATTAAACCACAACTCATTGCCTCAGCAGGAGGGGGCATGAGGAAGAAGGGGGGCAATTATACATTGGCATTTTCCAACTTATAGCGCTTGGCTGGCAGTTACTACTCAATGCATATGCCTCACGCTTACCCATCACCGTCACCCATGCTGCTGCAGTTCAGTGCGAATGCATGGCATGCTTGCTTTTAACTGTGCATCTTTTGAAGAATCTGCACAGGAAAGGGGATTGATGACTGATGGCGAATGACAACAGAGGGAGCCGTTGTGCTTTCGAGCAACAATATTTGAGGGGACGCAATCTGTCCATCTGCCTGTCTATCCATACAAGGTCATCAGGTGGGGGTGTGTGGGTTCAAACACTGTTGGCGTGACACGCCGAGCCGACTATTGCGCCTCTCTTGCCCCCTTTCCAGTCGTCAGATATGCAAGCCCCCCTTTACCTGCTGCGATTCCATTACCCCGGCTGCCTGTTCCGGCACTCGAATGTTTCTGTAGCATATTAAACAGATTAATAGAACAATGCTCCAGGGAGAGAGCAGCCTGTCAATCTCAGCTAAAAACACAAAAGCAGAAAATTAAAAAGGCCCATGGCTGAACTCCAGCACTGATAAAAAAAAAAAAGTGCTGGAATCTTGCGTGGTGGAGGGGGGGGGGAGGCAGGAAAAAACACCACAGATGGTAAATATTTATTCTCCTATCCTGCTTACAGAACACACACACACACACACACACACACACAAATAGATAGGCCACAGTGGTAGCTGAAATGACAATGGGGAAAATTAGCTCTGAAATTATCAAAGAATGTAGAGGCAAACACAGAACGCTTTGTTCCTTTTGTGTGACTATCTCTATACTGGGGATCAGCTATAAGAACTCCAATCTAGAAAACACGCTCGTGCTCTCTGAGGACGCTGCATTTCATGCCAGATGGACTTTTCCTTTGTTTATCAGTGAATTCCCACTGTTGACAAGATGTAAAATCTTAAGCGAATCCAGAGCGTTCCCGCAGCGCAGCCGACGCCTTCATATCTGAGACATGCATCTATAGGGCCACAGCAGGAGGCAGAGAGAGGGAAGTATCCTCCAGTGACGTCTGCTCTCATCCTGGGAGACTCCGGAGGAAAATTTAATCTGGTCTTCTGCTTGCAGAGATATTGGGAGATTGAGTGAGGTCTGCAGACGGTGGTGAGGGGCTCGGTCTTTACATTCAGGCTGCTGCTCGATTGTAAATAAAGGCCCAGAGACGAGGCCTGCATCACAACAGAAGTCACAGCAGAGACACGTGGCAGGTTCACTATAATGAACATGGCAAAATGTCCAACCATCACAATAAAACAGGACTCATTACTCAGCAGACATTTTGATCTTTAAGAAGTACAATAACACATGATGATAACAGCTGACAAAAAAAAAAACAGTTTCAAACTCCTGCCCTTGTCTTTTGTTTTGTATTTCACCACATGCACTGAGCTTTAGGGTTATCGCTGAGGGATTAAAGTTACACATTTAAAGGGGCACTATGTAGTTTTGGAGAACTTCAAATTCAGAATTTAAATATTTCCAATATTTAGGAGGTAATAATATAAACTCAGAAATATGTATTTTTTCCACAAGTGAATAAACAAGCTGTTCTCAGAGGAAAATAAGGTCCCAGAACAAAGAGAATTTGATTATTTAGTTTGTTTAGGCAGAAAAATTTCAGCCAATGAACATCTTTCTCTTCTCATTAACATTTCTTCACCAAAACTACAGAGTGCACCTTTAACGCTTACAGACATGGTGTCCACTGCAGTGCATATTTACCTAAGTTGAAGAAAACTAAGTTTAAAAATCCTTAAAAAATAACGTGTAATGAAAAAAAATGTGAAGCATGATTCATACTTTGTTTAATAGTAAAACAAACATTACAATAAATTGATACTTTGTAAATCAATTATTCACTAAATGTTAACATTACTGCAGTAAAGCAAAGTAAACCACTGTGATTATCATCAATATTTTCTTCACTACTTAATTTGTTTTTTAGTTTTTTTTTGTTTGTTTTTTTTACATTTGATAAAATACTCTCAACTCAAAATCTGCTAACTAGTTCTTTCCAGAGCGTTAAACTGCATCTCATTGTCTTCATCAAAAAAAAGAATCAAAATCTTCGAAACTCATTGCTGTACACGTTGAAAATAACATTACTTTGTCATGAAAACGTGGCCACACACAAAATAGATGCCCCCCAACAGATTTACTGAGAAGAACTACAATATTATGATGTTAATATTCATCCCATAATACTCGGCATATTGCCAAGCAGGTCCATATATGGACATCACGTGATTAAATCCAAGCGCCAATCCCAATTTACACCATTGAAGTGTTATTCAGTCTTTACAGCATCAAACTCCAAGATGTGTCAGGGTTTTTTGCATTCTAATTTTACCTTGAGGACAAGATTATTTTGTCAAACTATTTCTTTGCACAATATATACTGAGCTGATAAATTGGTGAAATGATAGCAAACAGATATTGACGATAATACAATGCTAAATTGCTTTCATGGACTTCACAAGCACAACATCTACGCACCTTGATACAGCAGGTGGTCATATACACCCATAACGTTGGTTTGCAGTCTGCCGATAAACACAGAGAAAAAGAAGAAAAGGAAAGAAGAAGAACAAGTGCAGCACACAACACATGTTACACAGGGATTCTGAAGGGAGGGAAAAAGAGTTTTTTACGCAATAAATTTTATTCAAACTATTAAGTTAGTTAACATTAAATTGTCCAACTTTGCTCACTACTGTATATCTTCAGATATAAACCTTAGATTAGGAACTTCTTTTTTGAAATACAGAAATGTGAAATTATTAGTTATCTCATTGGTATGGGCTATGAAAAGCAGGTAACTGTCGGGTACAGGTAACTGTTAAATGTTGTGCATCCCTAACTGTTACCATTTTAAGAAAATAACTTTCACATTTATTCTAATATATATAAAGTGACCATTAAGCCAGTAAAATGCCCAACAAATTTGACAAATTGCCATTAGAAATTCCCTGAACCCAAGAAACAACACTCATGCATCTATGCAGTCATCACCAGAACTGATTTTTAAATGTATAGACTATATAATCCAGTAATTGGCCAAATACCTAAAATATGAAAGATTCAAACAATAATATAATTTAAGAGACCTTGTTTTTTTGTGTGTCCATGTTAAAATTTACTTTACTCATGGCCTCAATATTTCTGAAACTCTTGATATTGTGCTGTGTGCAAATGGAATATAATAGAATTGTTAAATACTGCAAAGTAAAAGTGGCGTAGATGTCTTTAGTCATCCAGAACAAATAAAAATATATTCAGTATTACTTCTTTTTTTTTCAATAAACTACATTTTTACTATACACATCCTATATTGAAAGATTGTTGTCCTCAATTTACTGCTTTATAGACTGAATCCCATTGTTTGTTTAAAATAACTTTCAGGTAGAAACCCCCGCATCACGCATCAGCTTACATACAATTTAATTGTAGTTTCTAAGATGCTATTTCCAAGTGTATGCATCTTATTAATCTAAAATGCATGTTGTCAACAAATATTTCACTATTCACTTTTGCAGTTTACTGCAAAATAGCAGTTACTCGAAGATGCTCTGTTGGACAGATATCAAAGACGCTAGCAAAGCAACACAGTCTTTAAATGTTACAGTTACTGCTGAAAATGACGACACAATTAAATTTGCTTATATCACAAATCTCCACAATGCAAATCAACTGCCAGTTTTCTACCCAGAAGTAACTGTTATTGTTACTGCAATGCTAAACTCGACTCGACTTGTGCATCTGCATGCTGGTAAAATATTGGTTGGTGTGGCTAATGTGCCATGTCTCTACTCCTACCTACAAAACTGTGTAGACCAACTTGGTACATTTATCATGTTCTTCCTGTCTGAGAGGAAAATGGGGCCTTCTAATCTTTATGTGCCCAACATTAAGAGAAGAAAGAGTTAACACTATCGTCAGCCAAAACTCAAGTCGCTCTTCCTATCTACTCTCTGCACTGGAACACTGCAAATCATCTTTAATAGTCGTCATCTTGATGGTTCATTACGTTAAACTATCTCTGCTAGCATCCACTAATTCAATGGCTCTCCTATGGCCTGAGGGGCTATGAGCTCAGGGAGGGAAGAGGCTGCATGTGTATCTGTGTGTGTCTGCGTGTGAGTGTGTTGCATGAAGAGGGGGACTTGTGCTCATTGTATTATTAGCAGGTTAATTGCCCCGGTGCAAAAGAGTGGCCGGACGGCAATAGGATGCCATTTTATTTTAATTGTTAGCCATCCTGTACTGTACTGTATTGTAAGCCCCAAGTTCTGCATGAGCAGCCCCACGGGTGCACACCAACACACCACCAGAGGCTGGCAGCCGTGTCATACTGTATATGATGTGAGGCACATCGTCATGGGACACTGTCAGATAGAGCAGCTGGCACACAGCGCCACCCAATGGAGACAGAAGAAGACAACAGGTCTGTTCTGCAGCAAGCAGCATTGTCAGATGGTCCATCGTTTACTCTGCACAGCAGAACAACAAGCATAGACAGTAAGAGTATAAAGAGCAGAGTCAATTTTGTTACATAATTTCATCATAGTTTAATTTTAACAGTATGTGCCTTAAATGTATTGTAACTGAGTTGTCATTTAACAATATCTATAAATACTTAAAATATTCTGAACTGTACCTTATCATTATAGTGTACGGTAGGAGGCAACAGCTCAAATAGATCTCAAAAGCAAAGAGACATACTGAGTGGTTTCTCAGAGTCCTACATAAATACGATAAAGTTGTCATGGATGGT
Organism: Pagrus major; assembly: GCF_040436345.1. Lineage (NCBI taxonomy): Eukaryota > Metazoa > Chordata > Actinopteri > Spariformes > Sparidae > Pagrus > Pagrus major. The sequence continues at coordinate 33,224,204 of NC_133216.1, forward strand.
TCCTGGTCTGTTTATCAAATCTTGTTTGTAATCCAAACTGAACCCACATATATTGCTTAGCTATAGGTCTAGCTGTAAACTTAAATTATGGAGTGAACAGTACAATATTTCTCTCTGAAAGTGAAATACATGGACAAGGAGATGTGAAATAAATGGATACATGGGGGATGTGCAGTATACTAACTATTCATTTTTATGACAGTTGTTGAAATGCACTTTAAATGTCCACCTGGACTATGATAACATTGGTGATGGCTGCTAGAGCTGATATTCGGCTGTTGTACAACAGACTGCCTCTCAGAGGTCGTTAAAGTGTTTCTAAGATTCAGTCCAAGTCTAAAGTTGCATGAAAGGGAAATACATTAATACAGAACAAATAGCTTAAAACTTGTTCTTCAATAAATGTACTTAATTATGTTCCACCACTGCTGCCCCTGAGGGTAACTCACATGTTTTCCTCCATTTTGAGTTCTCACTAGACAATACAATAAAAGAATGTGTTCATCCTAAGATCACAATGTAAGTTGTGTATCTTGTTTTCTCTCTTTTCTCTCACTTTCATTTTCTTTGCAAGTCAAAGATTATTGTTTATCATTATATCTTTTGTTTAGCTGACTTACATGGTTAGAGATGAGGACACAGCTGTACTGATATGAACAGTATACTGGGTCTAAGTTTTATCCTGGGTTCCAAATACAACATGTACAGCCCAGTGCAAGCAATAGATTTATGTTACAACAAAATGCACACATAGTGGACATGTATAAATGTATGTATATACTGTATACTACAGGTCAACAGATTATCAGCCTGGGATAACCTGGGAAAGTGAACACTTTAAATATTTGATCAGATGTGTAAGTATAAGTATATATGTCACTGGGTCCGAGTAAATGAAGTTGGCACACAGCATAAATGATAATAAAAGATTTTTTAATCTAAACAATTTTAGAATGAATATCCCTTAGGACAGTGGTGTAGTGGTCCCTGGAGAAGTGAGTATACTCTCAATTTTTGCCCTTTTTTAACGCAGCCCAGAAAAATGCCCTGTTTTAAAAACAGTGACATGTAAGACTACTCTATTTAGTCTACCCAAAAATCCGTCAGTAGTATTTGCTCATTGTCACATAATTTCTGCTGCTTGATCTCAGGGAGGAAGGATTATGAAATTACTAAACCAATACTGGCCCACAGACTAGTGAGAGACAACTATGCATTTTGAGTGAACTATTCCTTATTCCTTAGTCCATCCACAGTGTGGATGGACTAAGGAATTAGGAATGACACCTATTCTCTCACTTGGCAAGTCAGTAGTTTCTTTTGTAAACTGTCTCTTTGAACAGCTGATTTGCAACAGATAGCGTGGGCCAGAGTGTGACACTATTATAAAATTAACATGACTTGATCAGGAGCAGTTTGTAGGTATTACTGGTCACACAAGCAGCCTGCATGAATGTAAAATATAGATGAGGCAAACATGGTGTTTCAGTTATTTTTTGAACATTAATTTAAATAAAATACTTCAGATCTGATTTCACCTTAGATTAAAAAAAAACGCAAATCATTCTCTTCCACACATCAAAACCAATCAGATAAACTCAAAAGTGCACTGTCGTAAAATTGAAATAAACACTATTTTAGCATACCTCGTTAGATATGTATAAATATCATATGATGACTGAACATCATCATTCAAATTATTCAACAAAACAATATGTAACAAAACAACAATATTTAGTTAGCAATGAAAAAAAAATATGCATTTACAACACATCAACAGTGATATACTCTCTCAACCCAGTACTGGGTTTCTAACCTTTGCTCATACTACAGTATATTCCAGACAGACTCGCTTTCTGCAGGAGTTTTCACACTGCACTAACTAAAGTGCAAGTAAACTTGTAAAAAGTAAATTTGTCAGTTAGCAATATTTACCTTGGCATGACCCGCCCTTCTCTGCCTCCGATTGGCTCATCAGTCCTCATGCCTAAAGTTAACCAATCTAATCAGTAAAGGCAGCGAGTACTAGCCAATTAGAGGCAGAGTAGCCTGGGTCATGGCTTCACCATCCTAGGGAAAAAATGGGCAATTTGGCTCGCAGATACTACTGAATGGTGCACATCAGGGGGGATTTAGAAGTGGGTATATGCAATGCTGACTGAAAAATAAGCGGGTATACGCCGTATACCTGCGTATACCCTGGACTACACCAGGGCCTTAGGATGATGCAGCTGCAGCTCCAAATCTCTAGTAAACCACAGCAAAACATCTGAACATTACCTCTGCCAACTTCTATGTCTATAAAGTGAATCAGAACAAAATTAGAGAGGATTTCGTACAGAGTACTCAGGCAGAATCTCCAAATGTGCTATTTTTGCACATTTTGGCACTTTCTGTGCCATTTAAAATTGCTCACGCACCAAACTATATATTTCACTTATATGTTACCATAGGTGTTCAAAAAATAGCCCAACTGGGCTCTGCTCAGGCTTAACAGGTTAGGCTCAGTACTTGAGTTTGTTCTTATTACATTCCATCGCAGGTTACTTGAGACAGGTAGGTTCATGTACACATTTGTGGCTGAGTCGTGTATATTGTCATACTGAATATTGTCTTTTTCTGTATTTTGACAAACTTAACGGAGTTTCAGAGGGGCAGATTTTCATGATCATCAGTTTTTGTAACAAGAGTGAACAGCTCATCCTCTACTTCTGTGGAATTTGTCAATTCAGAGAAATAAAAATGACACCTCAACATCAACTTTTTCATTAAACCTTTTCCCTTTTCATTTGTTCAGTTTAGCAATTGTTTGTATACCTGAAAACACAATATTTGATGACCACGATCTCCAAGATCACAGAGACTCTCCAGTTATCTGCCCAAAATAGGTCAAGTCACACTGGACACTAAGCAGGTTTAATCCATTATTTGAATTCTCAACATGTCTTCAAGTATGTTGGGGTCCCCACTATAAGACATGTTCAGGATTTAAATCTCTCACCTACTGCTAAATGTAGGCTACAATGGAAAAAGTTGTGTTTTGACTGTTATGCATTTTACATACGATAACTAAACATTTACCACAGGTTCAGAAGTGGGAAATGTAAGAGATAGAACAGATATCTCTATTTTCTATTCTATTTATATTCTATATACCACTAATTACAAAATGAAATAGAAATAAAAACTAATCTGTGCAAAAATGATGTAAAACCGTCCTTCACTGCCTTAGCTTTGATTGATGTTCAATTTTAGTATATTTCTATAAGAATAATAAAAAGGTACACACAGCACATGTCACCTGTGAATCAAAACATAAATCCAGTAATTTTCTTAATTTTTACATTTTTTTTTCAAAGACATGAAGATTGTGAGTAGTTTTTTGAGTTCAGTTAACTGCAGATCTTCCAGTTCAGGCTGTTTTCATGACAAAAAAAAAAAACGTCTAGATCAACCGTCAAAGCAGCTTTTTACAACCCATATTTATAACCTCATTTCGCTGTAGCAATCATTACAGCAAAGGAGTTAGTCAGATGAAGTAGTATAAACAAAAACAGTGACAAAGTCCTCATAGAGCAGATGATTGGGTGAACGGTTCGGTTAAACAAACACAGGATTTTCCCCCAGGAGACCACTGTTCACGTCCAGTTTGAAACCAACAGTTTAGTAAGTTATGTTAACTTACTAACGTAGTTAACTTAAGTTTCATACATAAAGTAACTTAAGTTATGGTACGGATGAAATATACATGCTGTATGTACATTACTGAAGTTACATAAATAACATACATCTTTTAACCCAAACCACAATGTTTTTCTAAACCTAACCAAACTGCAACGGTATGTCCAGCACAGTTTGCCTGCCGCTGCTACGCTACAGTGGTCATGTTGTTTCAGGAAAGGTAATACATGTCATTCTGGGAGTTTAGGTATGAGGATGTGTTGTACAGTCAGGCTTCATTCCTAACAAAGCTCTACCAATGAGGATAACAAACAGTTACATTTTTATCAACTAAGGCCTTTTCCCTGGAACCTTCCTCATGGATTTTGACTACTGAATGGTATCTGTTCTGAGAGATTTGATTAACTGAAAATGATAAGGTATGACTTTGAAAATCTTTCCTCGTTGTTTTCCTGATACTGTGATTCCTGCCTTCCTTGCCTTAGAATACTTCCCAGGAATCAAATTAAATATCCAGTTTTTACAATGGAGTCCTTCAACATACACAGTGTTGTGCAAGTTCAACTTTTTGAGAGCTAGCTCAAAGTTCAGTCCACACAGATCAAAATGAACTAGTTCATATCCATAGTTCACAATTTTGAATTTTGAATTAAGTTCACAGTCCCAAAAAACTGATCTAGGTCACATTCATGTTTTTTTTTTTATAAATGAGCTGCTCCGAGCTATTCTTTTTTGATAGAACATTCTCCTACCCATCATCCCAGCCCCCAAACATTGACACCAGTGTTGGGTAGCATTATTAGATTACTTGTAGCAGTAATCAAGTAAGCTAACACGTTACTAATAGGATTTCAGTTATATTACATTTACTATGTCATATTTTTATTTATCAATTTTCCAGTCAAAAACAGAATTTTTGTTGTTGCTAGCATGAAGCCTTGATTAGGCTATAATAAATCACCCAACACTTGATTATATATATGGCATGTGACTACTTTATTAAGACAGACTTGAAAAATTTGAATATATCCTTAACCAGCGTAAAATCCAGGATCCAGAGTTACTTTTCTCGTGCAAATGTGCATGCTCTGTTTTCCCTAATGAAGTATAGAAACACAAAGTTGAATTTAAATGCCATTGGTTGTGATTTGCAGCACAGTTTCTGCCACAAACTCACACACAGCTGAAATGAAGCCTCCACCTTGCATTCAGACTCTCCACCGCTGTCTTTGGGACTCCACTCTCGCCTTGACCTTCCATCCTTTTCCTACAGCAGCATCGCCTGCTTTGTGCACTCGTCTGAGTCTGACACCTTCACCAGCTCCTCTCTTTCTCATTCACACACACACCTGATCCTCCCCCACCTCCACCCTCCTACTCTTTTATTTTTCACCCCCATCCCTCGCTCACATTCCTCTCCCAGTGGCTCACTGGGCCCCGCAGATCATCTCCCAGGCTCCAGGTGCCCAGGCCGGGCCCTGTCTGTTTTCATTCCCCTCCTGGAGGACAAGTAATTTGGGGGAGAGAGAGGGATAGCAGATGACCACTGGCTCCTGACCTTTTCTCCCTCAATTTAACTTCTCACCGCCGTGCCCGCCGAATGTGGCAATCAGGCTAGGCAGAAGTGACACCCTCATCTAAGCGTGGCTGGGCCCCACACACAATCATGGTGTCACTTTCCATCTATATGCGGGGGCCGCGGGCAAGTGGTAGTCCTGGAATAGGGGATGGTGCAGGTGAGGTAGGAGGGGGCTCAAGTCCAAGCAAGATCCCTGTTAGCATACTTGGCTAGTGCAACCAGTCATGCTAGTAACATTGGAAAAATATGCAGTTACTCTTTTTTTCATCACACCACTTGCAGTTAATTCTTTTTTCTTTCTATGTATTCTAGCCATGCTAGATGGGGAATGAGCTTCTCTTCCATCTCCACCAGAAGAGGATTCCGTCTCCAGTGTGATTAGAACGCCCATCATCATCTTTTCCACACACTGGGTGAACCAATTACATAAGCCAAGAGAGGAAAATCACTAGATATTATTTTCACGGGCCTGCTCAATATGAGCTTCAAGACTGTTTGCGTCAACAATTAGGATAGCGTAAGCCAGTGTGAAATACAATGAAACACAGAGGGCCGAGGAACATGTGTTGGAACATGAGTTGCCATGTAATAGACTGTTTAAAATGGAGGTTGAGAGTGGAGGAACATTGAAAAAGGGACTTGACTTGGTAAGTTAGCAGAACAGCCACAGTGTATCATCATCTGCAGAGACAGGGAGCCACAGCAGGCCCTGAAGCCTGGTGGAACAAAGGATGGAGGGGTGGAGACAAAGTGGAAGACGGCTGTGGATTATAGTTTGTTGATAGCATGGAAATGTGAGAGAGAAGCACTTATGGCTTTCCACTTCCTCTTTTGAGAGCAATTTGTCAGAGAGAATCAGCCAGGGAAAATAAAATGAGAAAAAAATAGCTTGAATAGCATTCAACAAAAAAGTTTAGCGACTGAAAAAGTAACAAGATTGCAAAATCACTGTAAATCTCTTAAATATATGACTCATTCAGTGTATGTTGCTCTTTAAAGTTTGATCCATAAGATATCAGTCCTGGTTTATTTGTGCATTCACAATGAGAGGATTTATTGCGTCATGTCTTAACAAAGATGACAAAAGAACACAGACATTCATATTGTGTATGTTGTAATACGGAATGAGCTCATGATCCAAAATGTCTCCTACTTCACCTGAAATGCATGCAAGAAGTGGCTTTTGTCTTCTAGATTACATCCATGCACCTTCGTTGTCATCTCTCTACTGGCTCTAAAGGCATAAAATGCCAGTAGAATTATTGTATTGCTTCTTGTATCTAAATAAAGGTCCTGCATACGTCTTCAACTGATGTTGCCAATAAAGTTCATCTATGCATCTACTGGGCTTGTAACTGCAAAGCACCTCAAAGAGAGTGCCTAATAAGAGACCCATTCCTAACTGGTGTTGTTAATGAGTTGATGTCTCAGTTGACATCTCGGCACAGAGAGAGGCTGAGTAAGAAAATCTAAATGATGATCCGCCTCTGACAGGGACATTATCATTTGAAAGGATCCAGGTTTCGTGCAACTTGTCCCCTCTGTGCTGCAAATGAAATTGTCTGATGTGAAAGATTTGCCTTTGCGGTGTTGTGGCCCCTGGACGGGCGCTGAGGGTCGCAAGTGCCACGTGTCATCTGCTGGCACTGCTGGGGCACCTCCAATTTACCCACCAAGCCGCTCTGCATTTCAAAGGAGCCCCGTCGCCAGCCTCCTGTTAGCGATTGCTATCTGGGCCCCACCAAGGGAAGATTATGGCCGGCTGGAAAAAACTGCTAACCACTACCCCCCTTCCCCCATGTTACTACCCTCCCTCAACACATTTACATTTTCATTTTCATATTAGATTCCCCTCCTCTGCTCGACCTCGCCTGTCGCTACCATGTTTCTTTTTCTCATCCCCTTCCCTGGATCGCAACGACTCTCTCTTAGCCACACCAATACAACAGTTTACCCATATACAAGGCTCCTATTGTCATTGTATCAAAATAAATGCAACTGACAGGTGGATATCATGCACTCCCATGGGTTTTAATAGAATTTATCAATACTGCACTGGTTGGCATTTAACCTGAGCTAACATTGATCATAGCCATAAAAGTGTGGAGAAATATGTCTTGTTCAGGCACATTTTAGGGTTACATGAATTTAATGCTATTAAGATGTAACAAATTCAGTTCTTTTTTCTTGATATCCAAGCAGGGGCAGACTGGGATAATAATTCAGGCGAGGAATCTAACATCAGACCAGGCCAGTCTCCACAGTCACTCCATTCTAAACCTCTTACTGCGTTTCTGTTCTATTATTTTTAAGATTACTGTTTATACCAGTAACGTATCTGACGGTCCACTGGCAACACTGGCTCAACACTCCAGGCCCGTCAGCTTGCCAGCCAGGAGAATTCAATCCGCCCACTACATGTGTTTCCCACATATAGCCATTATTTTATAGCTATACTCATTAGATAAGCTGGAGAGATACAGAGACACAGCAATTCTACCATACTGGAGAAGGTTATCTAATAAAAAGTAAAAACAAAGGTGAGCATATTTTACAAACTGTCATTGGATTCACCCCTTCCTGGTTTGACCATATGCAGCAGTTTTAAAGGTTAAACTGTTAAAGTTTTAAGGTTAATGTATTTGTCATTTTACAAAACCTGGGTTTGTAAAACCAGGGTGGTGATGTGCAATGGCCATGATAGGTTCTCCGTGTTGTTGATGTTGATTCCCAGGAACTTAAAACTGTTCACCTGTTCCACCTCAGCTTCACTGATGTAGACAGGGGTGTGTGTCTCTGCCTCCTTGTTTCCAATATCAACAATCAGCTCCTTGGTTTTGCTGACATTGTGCAGTAGATTGTTATGTGTGCACTATCTGCAGGATTGTTGATTTCCTCCTGATATGAGCTCTCATTGTTGATTGTAACCGTCACTGTTTTTGAGTTTTGAGTTTGTTTTTTTTCATGTCTGGGAGTGCAGTCATGGGTGTGCAGTGTGAACAGGAGAGGGCTGAGCACACAGCCCTGGGGGCTCTGGTGTTAATCAGTAAAGTAGAGGAGGTGTGACTGATACCTAACTTTTTGCAGTTGAACTGAAGATAACAACATTTGATAAACATTTTCACTTCAGAATTGTGGGTTAGATAATCTGGTCATTGATATGGGGACTCAGCCGAGACCTATTTGGAGCACTAGTCATGACACCGAATGATTCTTTTATGTAGCTTGTTTAAAATGTGTAAGTAAAATCAATTACATACGTAAAAGCTTCAATGATAGAAAAGGTCAAGCAATAATTTTCTGTAGCCAAACCAGTCTTTTGCTTATCGGCGAGTCCCTCAGTTGGACCATGTTTTGAAAAAGGGGTCCCTGACCAACTGAACAACCTTAAGTTGTGTTGCTGAAAGAAAAATGACAGCACTATGACAAAACAGAGCAAATTTTAAAAGCAGAAGAAAAGATTGTGTGATTCATAAAACACTGCAAATTACTTCTTCACAGCACCATTGGATGTTGTATTGCAATAACAATAGCAATGTTTAGCCACTGATGGCAATGCCACAGTTCTGAGGTGCTGCTGTTGGTTGTACTACATCTGAACTTGACTGGCCTTGGAAGGCTCCAGAGGGAGCTATATGAAGCCTGATAAACTGTCTCATGTCACTTGAGTCAGTGTCAGTTGGGGCCGAAGACTACAAGTTTGAAAAATCTAATGGTGGGGAGAAGATTTCAGTTTACCACACCTCTTTAGCTGCTCCTCATAATAATAATAATAATAACTTTATTTGTATAGCAGCTTTCGAAACAACCGTGACAAAGTGCTTCACCCTGAATGGCAAATAAAAGAAAACATTCAATATAAAATACAGTCTGCAAAATCAAGTCTGCTTGAGGCTACATCAGCTGCTACCTCTACTAGCATAACCCACCCGAATCTCTGGCCAAACGGTTCACTCAAGTTGCATTACAAGCAATGTTGGCAGCAGGCCTTGAAAGGAAGAAGAATGGGTTGAATAAAGAAGACCATATGTCTGGTTCTGCGGCATTGATTTTGATCCTTTTTTAGTCTTACAGCAATGCAATGCTAGATTTTTCTTACAAAGGAAGGCAGGCAAAGCTGTGACACAGAATGTATCTAAACTTAAACACAAAAAAATAAAGGTGCTAACTGTAAGCCAAAAATGGTTCTTTGGGGCATTGCCATACAAGAGCCATTTTTGGTTCCACAAAGAACCCTTTAGCAAGAGGTTCTTTTACAGACATATATACAGACAGTTTTTTAAAGAACACTCAAAGGTGCTGTGAAGAAACATAAACCCAACCGGTTCAATGAAGAACCTCTTTTAAAGGATTCTTTATGCTGCAGAATAAATGGTTCTTGGAAAATTTCAATTTAAATCAATGTGGGTATGTTGAATAACATGTATATATGGCCCGTCTGACATTCCTTTTCACTTTATTTCATTCAATTACAGACAAGGTATTACAAATGTCAGCTTCAGAGAAACACAGAGCAAGTCACATGAACCTGTTGTTCCAGCACAAACACAAAAATCAGTCATGAAGGGGAACTAAGACCCTTAAAACATAGAAATAACTTGTGGATCCATACTACAAATCAAGAAACACTGAATGCAGTTGCCAGCTATGAACACATTGTCAGAAACAAATTATTGCACATTCTGTCAAAAACATGAAAACTTAATAGTTCCCAGGATTTTGAAGGGGCATGAGTTAAAATAATTGGCCAACCAAAGTATGAACATATGAAAAACAAACAAATAGGAAAGACATGATCTAGATTTAACATGATTTAACACAAGCATTTGAAGTATTTGCTAAAAAGGTTTGCTTAAAACCCCACATCACAAAATGACCTCCAGCACACAATTAACTGTCAAAACAGTTCTGATAGTCAATAGAGCATAGTTTCTCAGCAGTCAGATACAAAAACCTTTTAAACTCACATTTCTGTCTGTCCACAGCAGACAATAAAATCATTTCTTATACATTCATTACACATTTTTTGGAGAAAACTAAATTTGCAGTGAAGGACAGATTGAGAGTCGAAAGCGCCAAAAGACAGTTTTCTCCACTTGAGTAGGAGAAAATGTGTATCTGAAAAAATGCCAAAACCACACTCACACCCAAGGAAATGACAACCTCTAAATTGTCATCATTATCTTTTTCTGCCCATCCATGTAGAGCTTCACCTTCCCAGGGCTTCCACAATAAAGTGTGCTTACAGGTGTTGGGGAGTAACATTGCATAAGTGAAAAAAGCAGTTCAAGCCAACTGAGGCTCCAGAGGGAACTGCACGTAATCTGATAAACTGCCTTCAGTGATGTCACTCAGTGGCTAAATTGGATTGTTGGTGATGTAGTGCCAGGCTTTAAAAGGCAGTCCACTGGTCTATCATTGCACTCCTATAATACTGTTGGACTCATTACAGACATTTTAAAAACAAATGATCCTAATAGTTACAGCAAAACCAGAGATATCATCTTTTTTATTCCACACGTTCTTCTTCCTTTTCAAAACCTGGTGCCTACATTACCTACAATACAGGAAAAACAGTCCTACAGTAAATGTGAAAATGCTGAAATAGATTTGAACAAAAGTTTAGGTAGATATACATCTGACTTAGTTTTAGCAGAAAGCACTGTCAATGTTGTAACATTATGCCACCATTTGTTCTGCACCCAAATTTATTCTAACAATGTCCAGGGGTTTTAGTTTGAGAAACATTAATATCATACTGGCCTTGAGAAACATATCAGTCAAACCGTATTTTCTCCCGCTGTAGCTCACCTTCGTCCCTCCTTCAGGAAGAAAAAAAAGTGGAGGAGGAAAGGCAATCAGCTCACACTCCCCTTCAGAATCTTCTCTTACATGCACTGTGTTTCTGTCGCATTCCCTCAGCAGCCCATGCCTTTCAGCTAATGGAATAATTAATGAAACTTTTGATGTAAAACAAATAATGGAGTTAGTTGGCTCTGCTGCTTTCAAGTATTTCATCTTGACTAGTGAGGAGAGTGTTTGAGTGAGAACATAAATAGATCAAAGACCTTCTCAAATCTAAGTATTAAAACAAGAAAGAAAAGAAAATACATTCAAAAAGTATCGTGAAATTAAACGAGCTCCAGATAACGGCAAGTTCACACATGCTCATGAGAGCTAGAGAGTTGTTTCTGTGAATTGAAGAGTGAGCTGTTGTAAACTCATGATCTGAAGTTTTTTGCTCTTGAAAGGAATAAAAAAGAAATTTAAAGACATACAAACTGAGGCTGAGTGAAAGCTGACATCTTTCTTGATGCGCTACTCAGAAGTGCATGTTGCCGTTGCTCAAATGTAAAGAAGAAATGAGGGACCCAGAGCCCTAGAGTTCTGAGCAGAGGAGAGGCTGGGGCAGGCTATCCCAGCATCCTCCACTCTAGCACTCTCTGTTTCCCTGTGAGACAGACAAGATGCTAATAGAGGCAAGTGAATCCTCCATTCTGTATGCCTCTCTGTCTCTCTGCCAGACATTGTTTACTTTCTCTGGTGGGAGATCTCATACAGAGGGATGGTGAATAGACTTAAATACCAGGCAGAGGGGTGTGTGTGGCAGAGAGACGCAGACTGGGAGGGACAGGGAGAGCAGAATGGGAGACAGAATAAGAAAGAGAGTTGGACGGAGATGCAGAGCTGCAGCAGATTCACCTGACTCACCTGCAAATCCCTTCACATCTTCTCATCTCAGTAACAAGTCAACACAGATGGGGACATCAGAAGGCATGTAGGCCTATGATATCATCTGAACTGACCGTGACAAAGGAAAGATTATGTATGACAACTATTGACCAGCTTACGAAGATGGATATTAATGACCTACTGCTGTATGTGGTATAGAGAAACACAAAGAAAGCCCACAGAAGGACATGGTTTTATTTAAATTCTTCGAAGATGAGGAGTTAGGAGAATTCAGCACTCCGTTAGGAGAGTTGTCTTTTGAAGACAAATTGTATTCATACTTTTGGCTGAATCAATTATCCTGGCGATCGTTACAGAAGACATCAAAACAAACTTCACACACCCCATCAGCGCCAAAGACCATTTGTCAGTATGTCTCAGGTAAAATGGCCTTTTTTAATGTTTAATTTGCAGCCTAAGATATGTTATATAAGCATTTAATATGTTTAATACGTATACATTTTCAAGACTGAGTTACGAGAGTAGACCTTCTAAAAAGAGAATAATCAACTAGCTTACATAAAAGAGGTCGGCTACAGTTGGAAACCAATATTATAAGCACTCCTGCAACATTATTTAACATTAAAATGTCCCTGAAATCAAGCTAAGTGACGGTCTTGTGAATTCAGATGGGTTTTGATTGGCTGTCAGTGTTTCTATCACTCATCAAATCACTCTGAAAGTGATCCCAATGATAGCGTTTGCCTCTGTCGTTGTCCTTATAGCTGTGGTGTGGACTCCACCATCTACTTGATTTGTAAAACAACATATTTATAGTTATAGTTATCGTTCTTGATGTGGACAGCCCTTTATACCCAATGACATCTGGCTTTTGTCTTCAAATAGAATGTGTATGATCAACATCACTGCGTCAATTGACTCTGCAGTAGTCACTGGTATTTATCAGCTCCGGTTTCAATCGACTGTGATGAAAACACAAGACCCAGGTGAACACATTAGTTTCTCCCCTTGTCAGGTGCGATAATATGATGTCTGTTGGCTTGTCAAAACTTTCCCATCCATCTCTGTTCAAGCAGCACCTGAACATCATTCATTCTGTGCTGAGTTTGAAAGAGACTGAAGAAAAATACATTTTACAGGTTTTACAGGATTAAGACTTTTTGAAACATTGATTTAAATTCTGGATGTCATCCGATCTGCTGCTTTCCACTGTTCCCTGCTTTTCTGGTGCGTTGACGATGACAAACTTGACACACAAGGACAACAAAACAGACAGGCAAACATATACAAACAAACAAATATGAAGTCAGATGCTTGTTTTTATTGGGTTTGCCCACATTTATAAAACCTGCATATACACAGTGGTATAAGTTTCACTTAAGTTTCTTAAGTGATTAAAAGTTAAAAGGATAGATCCCAAACGGTACTAATTTCCACTAAACATAGACAAATGCAATTTAATATCTTTCATAGAACCTATCTCACCCCACACAGACTTCATAAGATTAATAGGAATGTCTCTGCCATGTGCCAAAGGTGTAAGGTGAATGAAGGAAAGTTACTCCATATGCTCTGGACTTGTCCCTATCTAGAAGACTTTTAGAAGTTCGTCATAGCCACTGTTTCAGACGTTATAGAGACCGAAAAAAATTATACTGGTGAATTGGAAAGCAGAAAACCCACCCTCACTAAGGCACTGGCTGAACGGCTTTATCTGGCTTTTAGCACTTTTCCCTTCAATTAACCCTCTCAGTTAAGTATGCATATCTACTTCTTGTATCTGTCTCTTATTTTGGCCTTTTCTCTATCTCTAATAAGGACCGAGTGTTGTGAGATGTACCAATCCATGTCCGGGGTGGGGGGGTGGGGTGTTTAAATATGTTATTTTATCTTTTACACTGTATAAAAATGGCCAATGTACCTTGTGCATTGTCAATAAATACATCTTTAAAAAAAAAAAGTTAAAAGGATAGACGTGATGATCTGACTTAGACTTAGACTTAGACTTCACTTTATTGATCCCGTTGGGATGACTCCCTCAGGGAAATTGAATTTCCAGCAGCATACAGTTCACGAGAAAATAGACTCTTAGCAAAAATAGAAAATAAAGATAGGAATAGAACAAAATACAATAGAATACAATAAAAATAGATTAAAATAAAATAGGATAAATAAAATAAAATAAAATAAATGTGAATGTAGGACTGTATATTTGTTATTGTACAGAAATTATTGCACGAAAGTGAGAGTGTCCAGGTATGTATGTGAATAAATAGATAAATAGATAAATAAGTTGTTGCACAGTGAAATCACAGTATTGCAGTATTGCCGGTTATTTGTTTCCTCCTATTTCCTCCTATTTCCTCCTCCCCCCAAGTGAGGAGTTGTACAGCCTGATGGCATGAGGGACAAAGGAGTTCTTAAGTCTGTTGGTCCTACACTTGGGAAGGAGCAGTCTTTCGCTGAACAGGCTCCGCTGGTCACTGATGACGGTGTGCAGAGGGTGGCTGGTATTGTCTATAATATCCAGCAGTTTTTCCAGTGTCCTCCTCTCTGCCACCGTCACCAGAGGGTCGAGCTTCATGCCGACCACAGAGCTGGCCACAGCTCTGGGAGGGTTTCAGTGTGTGTGTGAGTCAGCTCATCTCTGGGAAATAAATAGGCCTACATAAAAATCCGATAGCATGACAGTCATACTCACCACTCTGCTGTTTCACTTTATAATTTTTACAGAAACACTGTTTTCATTCAGTAATTATTTCCTTTTGCTTCCATTTAGCATTTTTGTGGTAAATATGCAGGTAGTAAAAACTCAACACAGATGTTTCACATTAAAAGTGACTCAAAGGGCATAATTGATCCTGCTCCAGGTAAGAAGAACTTCATGCTCAATTCATTTTATGAGCTATTATAGTAGAGGTACTTCCACCTCTCCTTAGTGGCTTTTACCTGGCCTTTATTTGTTTGTGTTGGCCACTCTTAATTAAGACTCAACCACACCAGCTTTTATTTAAGAATTTATGGGAAGCACGAGATAAAATTATGTTTTTTAGATTTTTAGCACCATACAGCCTATATAAGACGACGGGCTGGGGCGGACTCTGCAGTCATACACAAACCTAATACTACTGCAGTAGTATAAAGGAGTCCCTGCTTGAATACACACTGGTACAGGATACTGCAGATGAACCAACCTGTGTGTGGAGTGTTTAAACCTGCTAGTTGCTTGTTTCTAGAGAATGACATCTGAAACCAAATTTACATACAAAGGTCACCAAAACACAGCTGGAGTAGAGAATATCTAACAGGGCTTATGGTATAACCCCCAGTTACCACTGGGCCCATCACAGCTGTGTTATGGCGGCAAGCCGTTCTAGACAATGCTCGTGTTTCCACCGGCTCTGCCACAGCACGTCTCAGCAGCGTTCTAGAAGCGGCTCTCCAATCTGCTCCTTGGAGAATATGCGGCAAGTTTATTTTTGACAGAGGCAGACCGCAGCCACGTCAATTTGCACAGAGCAGATCGAGCCAGATAGGAAGTCAGACAGCGGAACAGCACAGTGCATCCAGTCAATTTTTGGTGACTACCGTGCAACAAAGTCAAAAATATTAACCATAAACACACTTAAAACAGACAAACAACGAAACGATTTAACTACGTAGCCTACTCAACCACAGTAGAAGCTCCAAAATCATGCAGAA
The DNA here is from genome assembly GCF_040436345.1 of Pagrus major. Classification (NCBI taxonomy): domain Eukaryota; kingdom Metazoa; phylum Chordata; class Actinopteri; order Spariformes; family Sparidae; genus Pagrus; species Pagrus major. The sequence goes on from NC_133216.1 coordinate 33,239,859, forward strand.
ATGATTAAATAATCTGTGCTAGTCAACAACATCAGGAAGGCTCTGCTTCTGAAACGCTCCCAGTGGGATATGAATTTGTTTGACGATGGAATAAAACAGCGTTGCACAGGCCAGGTAACAAAAACGTGCCCAGTGGAATCAAGGGGTAAGCTTCTGAGCGTCCATAATGGCTTGATGTTAAGAAGCCGATGGAGTCCTTGACGTTTTGAAGAAAGAATGCAACCCATTTTGAAAAACACAGGCGTTAAACTCAATGTCCATCAGTGTCACTTTGACCGGCAAAATATTCCCTTCAACACAGCTGTAGCTTTGTGGTCTATCTGAAGGACAAACATAAATGAATAGCCTTCTCTGAGGCAACGCTGATTGGCCACTCAAGAAGAAAATGAGACATCCCTTTCAAACATAATGGTAATAGTGCATCAGTAGGAGCTGTCTGACTATACTGCACTGATGAAGTAAAACTGGAGAAAAACACTTTGTGCAGGCAGGATGGCTGGGCTATTATAGGTCTAATCAGCAAGGCTCTGGCTCCTGATAAGTCATAAAAATACAAACACACACGCACACAGCACCAGCCTTACGAAAACATGAACACACTTAAGGAAAGGAGGAGCACAATTGACCCTTCGCTAAGCCCTGCCTCCTGTAGTCGCTGTTGATATGCTGGTCAAGCTTTCCATTCTAGTATTGCACATAGTGTAGTTTGTAATATGCACAATTAGTCCATACTCCCTACGGGAGAACACTTGCCCTTTTCACACAGAGACTCCACATATTCGCAGCAGAGGTTTGCTAATTCTCCACCATTGTTTGTTCACACAGAACCAAGCAGCTCCGGCGTAAAGCCGCACCAGTGTGTCAATTCATACAGCACGCCGGCACTGCGGATCCAAAAGGGGCGTGATGGTACACGTCATGATGATGACGTGTGTGTTTTCTTCAACGTGTGTCCCTCGGTGTCCTCCTATTAATCAAAACATGTACCTGCTGACTGTTTATAATCATATGGATGCTGTTATAATGTGTTGTGATTGAGATCCTGACCGCCATGCATCCTGGAAAGTGTCAACGTTACGTTTTTAGCTCTAAATTACATAATTACATAATCAACAGCAGTAAACAGGACCCTGTCTGACTATGTCAGTTGCGGGAAGGGGTCTTATTTTCTGGGGGAAAGTTCACGGTCGGGAGGGCTGACGGTCGCAGTGATTTTTTTCAAGACAGTAACCACAACAACACAGTAGTGGAAGGAAACAAACACACTTGGTGAGTTAAAGTTTTTTGCCGGGGACAGACGCTGTTTTTCAGAAATGTGACGAAGACTCGGTAGGACAGACAGGATGACAGACAGGATGACAGACATTTCTCCACGTATAACTGCAGTATTTTTTTCCTCATACAAGTTGCCAAAGACACTACCAGTTACCACATTACTGTTGTTTGGTCATGTAACGTTGCTTTGCGGGTCATTTCTCTTTTATTTGATGAGTGAAGGATCTGTTTAGTTATCAGACTGTGAACACCATCAGATTGACATGCCCCTGCTCCGCGCCGCCGGCTTATCTGATACTACCTCCAGAGGCGCAAATTTCACCCCTCGCCGCTTGATCCCCGCACTCAAAGAGCAGTGTGAATGGGGCTACTGTTTGAAAAGTTTGCAGTTTGTACCTCAACTCAGTGGTCCTTTTGAATAAAAGTAAAAGTTTTTTTATTCATTGACTATGAGATGCAATCAAGTGTTATCTTAGCATTTGTGAATATTTGCGGAAAAACAAAATGTAATATGCACCACATGGCCTCTGTTCATTTTCATTTTATAATATTTATTAAAATGTGTTGACTGCTCCAAAAAAATTAAGGGAACACTTTAAACACACTCTCACTCTTGATGAACGAATCATTCAAGTTGAAAATCTTTATGGATGTACTGTGTATAATTTGTTGAGAACAAAATGACATAACAACTGTCGGTGGAAACCAAAATCATCAACCCACTGAAGGCTGGATTCAAAATCACAACAAAAATCAAAGTAAGACATTTAAATTACAGGCTGATCCAACTTGTGTGAAATTTATCACGGCAACTCATAATGTGACTCAGTAGTGTGTATGACCCCCCCGTGTCTGTATGCACTCCCTACAATATCTGGGCATCCTCCTGATGACTCGGCGGATGGTGCCCTGGGGGATCTCCTCCCTGACTTGGATCAGGGCATCAGTCAGCTCCTGGACAGTCAGTGGTGGTACTTGGCAGCATCGGATGTACCAATACATAATGTCCCATAGGTCAGGGGATCAAGAGGAAAAGTCAATGGCATCAATTCCTTCGTCATCCAGGAACTGCCTACAGACTCTGGCCACATGAGGCCGGCCGGGCATTGTCCTTCGCCAGGAGGAACCCAGGGTCCACTGCAGCAGCGTAAGGTCTGACAATCGCTCTGAGGATTTCATCCCGGTACCTAACAGCAGCCGGGGTACTGTTGGCTATGACATGGAGGTCTGTGTGACCCTCCAAGGATATGCCTCCCCAGACCATCACTGGCCCACTGCTAAACTGGTCATGCTGGATGATGTTACAGGCAGGATAACGTTCACTATGACGTCTCCAGACTTTTTCACGCCTATCACATGTGCTCAGTGTGAACCTGCTCTCATCTGTGAGGAGAACGGGGCACCAATGGAGGACCTGCCAATTCTGGTGTTCTCTCACGAATGCCAGTCAAGCTACATGCTGCTGGGCTGTTAGCATAGAGTCTGTTTCTGAGAGTTTGGTCAGAAACTTACTGTAATACTGTGACAATAAGTGTTACCTTAATTTTTTTCAGCAGTGTATATGGAATCTCAAGTCAACTGAGGCAGCTCTGTTACTGTCAATAAGAACATGAACCTTCTTCAGACAAACTAATGTGGCTGCAATATATTTCAACTATTAGATATTATTTTTAAAGTCGTATAAAACAAAGAATATTATCTGGAAGTACAAAATGGTATTTTGCTTGGTATCACCTTTTCAAGTACATTTCAAAATCAACCAATCAATAAAATCACCTTATCATGCATGCACAATATATCTATAGATATTTGATAAAATGGTGTTATAAACGTTGCAATAATGAAAACAACTACTGCAACAAAACCACTGGACTGTCAGCACGTCTAGAATCTGCAAAAACAACATCAGGTGAAAAATATTCCTCCATATTCCTTCCTGTTTGGTGATAGCCACATCACTGAACATGCAATATGTCAAACAATATGTTTTGCACACATCAGGAAATCTAAAGCCATCACTGCAGACAAAGGCAGACGAGGGACTCGGCATCTGTTGTAGAATAATCTACATGAGAAAAGACCACTGCACACCCCCCACCCCCTCGTCTGTTCTCCATCCTACGCCCTCTCCCCTCCCCTCCCTGTTGGCTGACAGAGGACTCCACCTGAATGACATTTACAAATTACCAGGCCCAGAGTGCTCGGTCCCCTGACCCGTGAGCCTCTGCTCAGCACCCAGAGAGACTCGCCAGCGTTTTGTCATATAATTACTGCAAATCCCCTGAAAGTAGCCCCCCTCCAACCACCCTCCACATGCACATGCACGCACACACCAACCATGTTCCCTCCCCTAGATGTATGCAGATGGATGCATGTAGGTGCATAAGAAAAAACTTGCAGAGCTGAATGTTAATTTGTGATGAACCACTATCTGAGTGACCATCATCCATGTCATCTGCAAATGAAGCAGAGAAGTAAAAGAAAATAACGCTGCTAACACTTGATGGACAGTGACAAAGTTCCTGTCAGTGACACAACACATGGTGGATGTTTCTTTCATCACCAGTGGTAAATGCAATATTTTTTATTTTCTCTTTCTATCTCTATATTTTCAGTAGATTCTACATTAAAATGCGTTTTGATGTGTTTAGCGAGAAATGTATGTTTTAATTTGATAATATTCGTTGAGTGAATGTGAATGATCTTTAGTTTGTAAGTTATTATTTATCCAGGTTTCGCCAGTAAATACTTGAAATGCAACATTTTCTATTGTTGCTATGCCGGTTGCTATGGACTTATCACTGAAATGATGTAGCTTGCACATCTGAATAATTGGGTACGTTTACATGCCTAATAATTTTCCACTATTCTTTCCAACAATATTCTGAATTTGATACAGGTCATGTAAACAGAATATTCTGTTTGGATATTCGTAATGTAGCATTTTCCGATTAAAACACGTGGGATATGCCGGTATTATTTTTTTTTAGGAGAATTCTGTGGACGATTTTCCGAATGTACTGTATATATCACAGCACATTCGGAAAATCGTCTTAATTGGGTTTTTACAACCATTTGCGACACGTGGCCTCTTGACGGTTTACAGTCCGCTCTTTGCATTGCCTAGCCAACAGTTGGCATGGCTGGGGTAGAGATGAGTAAGAAAAGCAAAGACCAATTTGTGGTTGGATTCAGCAACACTACTTTTAAACATTATGAAAGATTTGCATTCATTTGAGAAAAAAAAAATCTGCTCTGTTTTATCTGATTTAACAAGATACTTCAACATCCTGTGAGGATGGGATGTGCACATGGATGCTGGAGTGCTGTTGCTGCATGATCTCAACAGTTAAATTTAGCTTACATAATTTGGCATGTAGCTTAAAACACTACCTGTTTCAGGTAGATATAGCTCTTGTCAGCTGCATTGCTGAACTGTTGTGATCAGTAATATCAATAACCAATAATAAATAAAGATGACGACAACAACTCTGACTGCATATGAGGAAAATGCTCTGATATTAAACTGAGGAGGAGGAGCGCAGCAGCACATCTCTGTGTGCGTGACCCCTAGATTCCACCAGATACGTGTACGCTGCGTTACGGCTCCGCCACAGCAGCAGAGCTGATCAGTTTCACTCTAGTCTATGTGTTAACTTCCACCAGGTCTGCTGCGTTCCAGCTCCAGCAGTCCGCAGCCCTCCGGAGCAGATACGCAAGACTTCATATACTTCAGATCTCGCAGATTGGGCAGGCCTGGTCATAAAAATGATTATTCTGATTAATAGGGGATGGGATGTAGCTGTGTGAAATATTCCATCTTTATTTGGGAACATATTAATTAGACTACATAAGCTGCAGCGATCCTCCATCAGCAGAAACAATAAGTGCATCATAAAGATTTATCTCGAATTTCCAAGAATTATTTCATTAGTTCTGAAAAACAGAGCAGATTTTTTATTTTTTATTTTTTTTTGCAATATGCTTCCATGATAATTAACATGTTATCACAATGCAGACCTTTTCAAGAAGGTGGTTGAAAGAATGAAAGGAGGAGGCTGTGTTCGTGACCACAGGTGGATTACTTACCACAGGTGGAACAAACTATTTTAACGCATCCATATTTTGGGCACAACACAGGAATATTAGCAGAATATTAGTCGGAATATTGTCTTTTTTGTAATAAGGGCAAAAACTTAATATTTTGTGCATGTAAACGTAGTCATTGTCTTTGTGTTATCTGAGCTGTTATGTTATTTGTGTTATGTAATGTAGCTGTTTGATAACATTCTTTCAGTAAAAACAAAAGATTTTAGAGCTTAAATAGGCAAGTCCGGCGTACTTCCTGGACTCTTCAAATTATGATGGATTTTCAACAGCCAAGCGCATTGCTACCATGTTCAGGTATTTCTCTTTTTTTATTATATCCTCAGCATTTCTCAACAAAAAAAAAGAAAAAGTGTCCTTGCTAATTCAACAATACAATCTATTAATGGTATGGTGGTCACTATTACTTATTTCTGCTTCAATTCTAATCAATAAATAAAGGCTTTTTTATTCAATGTTATTAAGCTATGTTCTGCTGTCTGGCAAGAAGGCAAGAGACCACATCGTCTGCCATCACTGTAAGACAGCACAATTGAGACATTTTCACACATTCCAGCCTCTTTCTCTGTTTAATTGTTGTCTTTGCGCTTCTGTAAAGCCTGCTGGTTCTCATTGTAAAAATTCTCATTTTTCAGTGAATCTCCTCAAACTTGTTTTAAGCAGGTGTGGGAACCCTGTAGGTTAAAGTACTGTTCCTGTTATTCTTTTGTTTTTCATGTATTCAAGATAAAAAAGACATTTCCCATTTTAAGTGGTGTGGAGGTATTATCATTAGTACTCAATAAGCTATTGATTTTTTTTTTAAATAGGAAGGTAGTAACTTGATTCTTGATTCTGACGTTATATTTGTTGGTAATGAGCAATTTATGGTGGCTTACAGTAACAAAAATGAAATCCAAAGTTGAACTGTTTTGCTGTAATTATACAAAATTTGTGAGAATGTAAATGGTTAAAATAATGACTAGTAAAAAAGTATTTGTATAGCACTTTTCAAGACATGGTTGCAAAGTGCTTTACAGGTGAAAAATAAAAACACACACAGCAAATAAAAAAAGATTTAAAAGAGGTAACTGACTTTGCAAGCCCAAGTACTGTGTGGTGGCTGCATTGCTGAGCTGCTGTGGCTCACTCGCTTGTTTGTGTTCACATCGGCTGCGTGGCAGCTGCGTTGTTGCTGCAGCGCGGCTCCAGCCTGCCCTATCTGATGACGTGGAGTTCGCCTTTGATAATTATCGATAAATATAATGATGTGATTTTCCTTTACTCCGCTGAAAGAGTGAGAAAGCCAGAGGTGGAAACTAGAGGGAGGGAGAGAAAGTGAAAGAAAGAGAGTGCTCAGAAAAGAAACTGTCCCTCACCTGTTGTGTGTATTCTCTTCATGTCTGTGACATACTCTACACATACAGACATTAAAACTGTAGTAAAGTGCTGGTATGATGTCCATGTAACTGTCTACAGGTCATTTTCAGGTGCGTGTCGCCATAGAAATAGACAAAACTCTGAATCTCTAGATCGTGCGATGCAGCAGCCTCGTTTGACGCATGTGTGAGAAGTGCATCTAACGCCAAAATGAAAAGCGAGAGGTACGCCATGCAGCAGCAGTGCACTCAAATAAAAAGGCCTGGTTTCCTTTTGTGGCGCGTTAGGCAGAGCGGACACTTAAGAGGGTCTTGAAGGATTGATTGAAGTCAGCGACTCAGCTCATAGGACACAAGTAAATCTCTGATGTAGGCAGGAGCAAGGCCATGTAGAGCCTACAAAGTACCTAGAAAAAGTTTAAAATCATTTCTGTCTGACCGGGTTACGAAAATCTTTGATTGTTCCTGAGTTCCTGAGAACTACAATGAGAACGTTTTTCGTTGGTATTACCAGCCAGCGGGACGTAGAGTTGCCTGTTGTCAGCATAATGTCATGTTGCGTGTCATGTTAATGCATTACTGCTGATTAATATTTGTTTTGTGCCGTATTTTGTTAACTGCATGTTTATTTATCAATCTATTCTCATGTGTGTTTTTGGATTTCTTTAATTATGATTGTTGTGGTTACTTTCTTTGATTTGAGTTTACATGCATGATTTAGAAACGGCCGATTATGATTTGAAGCAGTGAATGCAACCTCTGACTAGCCAATCGGCTGTTGCAGTAAGCCCACAGACTGATTGATAGGCAGGCCAGGTAGCGGGATGCGGGGGCTTTTTCTTTGTTCTTTTCAAAGACGCTGGAAATCAGGGAAGTGGCGCAGTAGGAGAGGAGACCACGAGGGCCGCCCAGTGACTTCAGCAACAGTGTATCGAAGGCGTTTGGACGTGATGTGGCAGAAGCTGGAGCTTCTGCCAAAAAGCTGTGAGTCCCTGACCGATACACTGTTAGCTACAGCCTGAAGAACTCTGAAAACCAGAGAGAGTTCATCCTGTGTTTGTAGAATAGACTGCTGGCCATCTCCTGTGTTTTAGGTCTACGGCATCGCTGGGAGGAGCTTCAGCCAAAGTGGAGGCCGTGTGAGCGGTGGAAGCAGCACAAACAACAGAGAGATCTTCAGACGGAGGACGGTTCGCGGTGGCTACTCGGCGTGGCGGAAGAGACTATAGGAGGACAAAGACTGGAGCGTGGTTGTGAACTTTCGGACTGTTGAATTTTAACATTGTTCTTAAACTTACTTTTAAAAGGAGGCCCTCTCCCCCTCAAACAAAAGACATTGCCCTAACAGTATTATTCCTATCGTGGTTTTGTACAATAAATCTCTTCTGTATAACTTTCTGTGTTCGGGTAATTGAGTACTGCTCACCATCGTAAAAAAAAAGAACTTGCATTAGAATTTGGTGGTTTGTTATTGATATAAAAACTAAAAACCACCATCATTACAATAACAGTGGAAATTAATACGGATTATCTGACACGGAGGAAGTGTATAAATTGAGAAAAGTAATGGACCAAGAATTGACCCCTGGGGAACACCACATGAAAGGGGGGCAGGGGAAGACGAGAATTCTCCTATCACAACAGAAAAGGATTTATTTGAGAGGTAGAAGTGAAACCAATCCAGGGCAGTGTCCTTTATACCAGTGCAGTTTTCCAAAGGATTTAAAAGGATGTTGTGGGTGACCGTATCAAATGCAGCGCTGAAATCAATTAATCATTCTTGAAAATAATATTGTTATTAATGTAAGTGATTCATTTATATAAACATATATACACATTTTTGATTAAAAAAAAACGGTAGAAATCGGTCTAAAATTGTTTAAAATCAGAGGGTCGAGTGTAGGTTTCTTCAAGAGGGGTTGCACCACTGCATTTTTAAAACCAGATGGAACAGAACCAGTAAACAGAGAGCAGTTAGAATAGAAAAAAAAATGTGGGCCAACAGTCAGGAGTACCTCTTTTAGACATCTTGTTGGAATAATGTCTAGTTGACAGGTGGAGGAGTTTATGTAATGCTTGTCGTTTAGAACAGGTGGACCCAAAAGTTGATGCCAAACAGAAAGAGACTTGAAAGGTGAATTTATTGATCACAAAAGGTTTTGCTGGTAGGACGGTGAGCTTGAGCGCAGGCCAGATGCTCCCAGGGTGGTGCAGGTGGAGACTCACAGTTACGCAGGAGGCTGGCTCAGGCAGTCAGGGTTGTGAGGGGTGGCAGAGGTGCGGGAGGCTGGGTGGCAAGTGGTAGAGGAGCTGGTCCACAGGTATGGTCCGGTCACACTGGTAGAGGAGGAAAGCAGGATTAAAGTGCTGGCAGGCGAACAAAAGAAAGCTTTCTAAATATATAAACTCTAGAGATGCAGAGAGCGATCAAGTACCACTGGAGCTGGCGACAATAATCTGGCACTGTGCAAAGGGAAGGTCTGGGTACAAGAGAAGAGCAGGTGCTGATTACACTCTATGCGCTGCAGATTTGTGGACCAGCACAGCTCCGACCAGCAGCAAAGCCACGCCCAACCTCACCAAGCACCTCTGAAACACAAAGCACAGAAAACAGACCACAAACAGGCCACCACAAAATCCAATCTTAACAGTTTAAATGAGAGATAATCTCCTCTAACTCTATCATTGGAATTTGGGTAAGGTGAGACTTGCTGTCATAGTGACCATTGCAGACAGAGAGATCTGTGGACATGGGTGTGATGTCAACTATTTTATTTATTAAATGGATGAAATGATATAGAAACTGCTCACAGACCTTAGTGGAAGCTTCTAATTGCTGGCTAGGCAGAGGGTTAACTACAGAGTTTATTGTCTGAAACAAAACCCTTGTAATGTAAATGTACTTCAATTTAGTGACCTGCTGAAGTTGAATTAAGCTGGCATGATTAGCAGTAGTTAAGCAGAAACCACTTGAAAGTTTCCTGAAAATGTATTGAAGAAATTACCAGTTATTTTTTAATCACTTTTTGGAAAAAATCCAGATATTATTATTAAGTGATGTTAAGGGGTAATTTTCAGTCAATTTTTAGATCATGTGGTAATTTGTCAAAGAAATTTCAAACATGTTACTAATTACACCTACTTACCATGAAATTTCCGTAGCTGTAAAATAAAGGGTTACCCTTAAATCACATATTGCATGCATCTTTTATAAATTTCAGTGACAGTTGGTTGTAACTGAACATATATAATTTTGGTTCACCAAGATATCAGGTTTACATGGTAGAGTATGAATTTGTAACCAGTCACATTCTTTGTGAAATTACTGCCCCTGTCCAGCTATGAGTGACTCCCTGCTGCATTTGTTCCCCCCCACCCCCTCAGCCCCCCATCCCTCGCTGTGTGTGCTCAGGAGCATATGTATCTGTGATGTTTGCTTGTTGCCCACTCTTTGTATCTATCCCTTGATTGCACATGAGTAAGAAAATGTAAAGGATTATCTAATTGAACAACTTTAAAGCATGTGGTCCATTTCATGTAGTCCTTTGGAACAGCCGTCATTTTGCTGTTGTTACCTAGCCAACCGTGTCTGCGCTGAAGGTCAGCTGTCTGCCACCGACAACATGCACAAAATGTAAAATCAGGCTCTCCCTCCCTCTCCTCCCTCCCTTCCTTCCTTCGATGTTTCGCCCATCTTTCTTCTTTTCTTGAGCACTGATCCCAGGCCTAATCCAAGCACACATCCAAGAATACATCCACAGACAGCTTGGTTTCAGTGTGTGTGTACATGTGTGTGTTCAAGTCAGGGTTGGATCGTTGTCCATTCTTAAAGGCAGGTATGAGTATATTTGATGCAGCGAATATCTTGTGCTCATGTTGAATGTCTTTATTGTATGGTTTGCATGAGTTTTTAAATTTGCAGTGACTGCAAAAGTGATATTATGATATGTTGAATTCCTGAAGCACATCTTATTTGACATGTTTCCATTGTTAATTTATTTTTTGTATCTTTGTGTGTGATTTTAAACTTGTAGTCTTCATGAAAAACCAGTAAGTCTATATAGTACAATACTGTATGTCCCATCCAGCATTGCCCAGACCAAAGCAAATTCAAATCTCTAAGTCCTTTTTCATTTATATACCCTGTACTGTTTTTTTCACATTGTTGTATTGTGTAATTTGGAAGACATGGCCCAATTTTTTGTTTAAAACATAAAAAAATGAACTAACATTATCAACAGAGTGTGAAGAAAACCATGTTGCCCTTATGTCAAAGAAGTCTGTATGCTGTCACGTTTATGCAAAAATGGATTCAAACGCAAGACACACACAGAGGCAGGCAGGTAAAGGAATAAAAATCAAGCTTTTTTGCTGGTAACCAAAGTCCAAAATCCAAATTCCAAGTAACAAAAGGGCAGGCAACAGAACCTGGCAACAAAATGGCAGGAAAGGGGACAAACCAGAAAACCCTGAGGAATAAATCAGAAAGACTGGGACCACACGAGGACCGGGGAACAGGCACAGGAGACATGCGAACGATAACAGATGAACCAACAAAGAGTGAAGGAAGAACACAGGCTTCAATACAAACTAAACTGACGAGGGGATGAGGTGCAGCTGGAGAGACACTGGGAACAGGACAGTGCTAACAAGGCTGATGTGAGACAGATGTGGGGGGAAAATAAGACTGGGGAGAAGAACAAGAACACAGGAACACTGGGAACACAGGTGAGCAGGAAGTAAAAAGTTACAACAAGACACAAGAGAATATAAGTACAAAATAAACAGGAAATAACTAACCAAAAACCAAATGTAATCCATCTGGCAAAAGTTGAGGACATGTGTGAACTCTGAGTTTCAGAGTCATTAGGGTCACTTGTGGGTTGTTGACCCAACCGGATCCTTAAAAACTCTGTAAGGACACTCCCACACAGAGTTTAAAAGCCTGCAACTCCCCTCCAGTTAGTTAGAACTGAAGAAGCCTCTTGGATGAGAGGTGAAACGTCTTCAAGAAACTGAAACAAGTCCAGTTGCCTACGGTACAGCACATAGAAATAAGATGAGTCTAATTACCTCGTTAACTCATCATAAAACACATTTGATTTACATAGACATAAACTAAATAAAACGCACCAAAACAGTCTCGGCTCATCTTTCCAGTGTCACCTCTTGTTTGGTCAGTATTGATCTTCAATTCACTGAGTAGTACATGGAAATATTCTGGCTCCACACTCTATTTTCACCCGCTACTGATGTCCGACTTTCTGTTGCTTCACACCTCTCCCATCCCTGCCTGCCATGTCTTGTCGTCCCCGAAGTCATAGTCTTGTGGCGGTCCACAAATTTGCAGCGCATTGAGTGTAATCAGGACCTGCTCTTCTCTTGTACCCAGACCTTCCCTCTTCCCTCAGCCTTTGGAGGCTGTGTTCAGTCCCAGTTCAATGTCTAGCCATGTTCACTCCGAAGTCAGGTGGCCAAAACCAGTTGAGCTGGGCCCAGTCGGTCATGGTGACTCCCCCTGTGATCTGAGGTCCCATTCCAGACGAATTCTAGAGCCACTGAAACAGTTGCTAACAGAGCAGTGAGCTAATTTGTAGTAGCTAGCTACAGCCAAGAATAGCAGAGAGCAGCAGTTGTCGGTTACTCTGGTGATATGTTGCCCCCTATTTTTTGGAGCTGCTTTGCTTTTTTCTGGCCATATTAAAAAACGTATACCTTTAAGTAAAGGATCTGAATGTGGATGTACTAATCCAGCTTTTTCTTGCCAGACACGGATTCTATATTTTTAGCTGACAGGAAACAGCTAAAAGTTTAATGTGGTTCTGTCACACCGTGGCCAAGGTTAAAGAATTCCAATACCCAACTTTAATCCTTAAATTCTTAATTTTGAAGCCATCAAAAGTGCACATAAGAAGTGAATTAGCAAGTGCTAGATTTTTTAAAAAGCATTAGCAAGAGCTCCATCCAGTTTTAAGCAAATATTCAGCCACTCCTTGTCTAAAATGAAGAAATACTACTACTGCCGCTGAAGGAGCAAATTCTGTGTAGGCTGTTTGTTGCCCAGGTAATCCAACAGTACTCTTTTATTCAGGGGGCAATGGAGTGGGCGAGTCAGGTGGGCCAGCAGGGTGGCATTACTTCACCATGTAAATGGTCATCATTTTCAGTAAGAATGCAGCCTCTGTTGTGTTGTTCAGCTCTTTTTGTCCAGGACATGTTTTCTAATATTATGTATTCACGTTTCATATTCAGCACATGCACAATCAACTTTTAACTAAGTACAGTCTTCTTTGCAAACAACAGAAGAAAAATCCACTTCTGAAACCACCCTGGTCTCAAACAGCATTAAAAGGGTTCCAGTTCTTTACCAAGTGTGTGGAAGGACAAATAAACAGCGTGACATAAATTTCCTGCAGCGGTTGCAGCATTCAGTGGTGACTTTTATAGCTTGAAAGTGAGAGGAGAGGTGCTATCAGACTATTGGGCTTTATTACAGTGGGTATAATAGGGCTGGCTGGAGAGTTTTATACGTTTCTGTCTCGCTGAGCGCCATCGCATCTCTCCATTCTCCACCAGTGTGATTGTTGCAGCGGCAGGTTGTCTCTGATAGGCTATTGTGCCTGCTCTCCAAAAACCCTTCACCTCAGCCACGATGCCGCCTCTTCTCTCTTCTCCAGCCTCTGCTGATTTTCAGAGTCCCCACCCCCACCCCCTCTCCCACACTCTCCCCTTTCTCCACGTCTGAATAGAAAGCTCTATCTATCAAAGCCAGGCCAAGACTCAATCTCTTGCCAGCTCTTCGGCCTTCGATCAACTATCTTTGAAAACAGCGGCTTATAGAGCCGAGGCATATGCGAGGGCTGCTGTGATTACATTTTAGATCTACCACAGGAACCATCATGCACACACGCACACACACACACACACACACACAAACATACAGACCTCAACCCTGAGTGCATAAATCCCACCTCCACACCCCACCATCCTCCTTAAAACCACTTAAAATCCAGTTTTCCCCTTTAACTTACCTGTTAAGTGGTTTTTAGGTTGAAAAAAAATCATATTATTTGAGCAGTCAAACACAGTGTCATACATTTTGTGTCAGCTTTTATAGAGCTCTTCATTGAAGGAATATCACTATATACTGCATGATGAGAAAATTCATTCAAACACAAAACTTAAAGCTTTTATTGTTGTCCCATTACATCAGAGGGAAATATTTTACATGTCTTGTGCATAATTTTGCCACAATTTATATTCATGGCCAGATTCACCTACATTGAAGCCCTGGGCCAAAACTAAATTGTTGGGTCACTGCTCACTTTACACATGTCCAGTCACCATAAAAAAATGTATAAATTGCAGGAAACACATGCCAATATTATACTTCTCCTAAGACCCAGGAAACGAGGAAAATTAAAAATTAAATTAAATTACACATTAATTAAATTTTAAAAAAGGAACATGCACAGTGTACAATAAAGCTGGGTCTCAATCCCATCCTGCATACTAAATATATTCAAATTTTGAGTGTGTTCCCATTGGTAAAGTTATAAATATAAGTAAAAACGTAACCTTCAGATCAAAAAGTTCCTGATTTCTGAGTGCTAGTGTCTACTGTAGATAAACTCAAACAAACGCCTATCATGTCTCTCAGACAGAGAAGACCACCCACCTTTTTTGCAAGTTTTAGAATTAAAACATTTTGAAGTGGCATTTTAACAACATTTTGACATCCAGCAGTGCAAGTATTGTACCATTCCCAGTTAGTATAAAATTGTCTGCTGATTCTGCATATACTGACAGCAAAAAACACTATGTTTTAAAGATTAGTATATAACACTACTGTATAGAATTGATATGTGAAATTTAGACGCAGCATAGATCATGATTCAGTGATACTCATAAAATGAAATGGGGGTGGGGTTGTGGCTCTCTTTCATGACTGCAACAAAATAATGTGGGCCAGGGCCCCCCTACTTCTGACCCCTTCACTTGGACGATGTCCATCTTTGAACTTACACATCTGTGAATTTGAAGTCAAATTGTGTGGGTTTCTTTTATTTTTTAGCCTTTATCTAACCAGTTTAGTCCCTTTGAAATCACATATTTCTTTAACATGGGAGCCTGGCCAAGAATGGCAATAACACAGGGTTACTGCAGTAAATTAACAGAAAAAACACACTAAAATAATCAGATAAAACATTTGCACACAGACACCCTTGGACTCAATGGATTTCACCCTAGTTTTAAAAATTGTTGAAGTTTAAGTTCAGGCTGTAGATTGTTCAATGCAGTGGGTGCTGAAAACCTAAAAGTTTTCTTTCCCAATTCAGTTCAGACTTTGTGTCAAGAGAAAGAAGACTGATTTCCATATTTCAAGTTTAAACGAGAAGATAAGTAAATAGGAAGTTTGCCAAGAATGGCTTTGTAACTATGAACATACCACTGACTGCACCTAAAGCAGACCAATTCACTTTTGCCTATAACAAACAATGATGACTAAGAGAACCACAGTTTGTAACGAATCTCAGAGCCTCTTGACACACACTATCCTTCATGTGAAGATGATGAGCAGAGGCATTCATATACAAATACATCTCCATAATTAATAACTGGAAAAAAGGTAGACTAGACCAATTTCCTTTTCAGACAAAAAGGATCATAAAATCCTACTAATAGTTTCAGCTGTCCTGTAAAATGCTGGATATGTGACTTAAAAGTCAAAAGTGAAATGTTATGTGTTAATAAAAGGTAAATAATAAAAGGCCCAGGACTGAGCTTGACTTGTGGACCTGCAGTTCATCAGGGGCAGCACCATCTAACTGAACAGCCTGAGTTCTGTCTGAGAGGTAGTTTGCAAACCATCCAACTGCCTGTCCAATTACAGCATTGTGGTCAACAGTATGAAGGACCTTAGAAAATGTATAAACAGTAAAAGACAGCAGTGCTTATTGTTGAGGGCTTTGGTTATATCATTTATGACCTTCGTGGCAGCAGTAGTAGTACTGTGCAGGGGTTTTTTTTCTTCAAAATCCTGACTGAAATACAGACAGCATGGAATTGGAAGCCAGGCATTATTTCGCTTGTTCACTGACCAGAGATATAAGCACATTTGCCTAAACAGAGAGTGTAGAGATTGGTCTATAATTATTTAAGATGGTTGGATCACTACCCTTCAATAGCAGAATAAGAAAGGCAGTTTTCCAGTCCATGGGGATTTTATTTGTTGACAGGGTAAGATTACAAATGTAATACAGTGGTTTAGCAATAAATACTGAAGCCAATTTTTTTAAAAAAAGAGGCTCTAAATTATTTAGTTTTCTAATTTTAAGTTTATCAAAGGCCAAATGACCTCTGTTGTGGTCAAAATTAAAAACTTGAGGATTGCCACAAGCTATGTTGAAAATGGGAGATAGTCTGCTGGAATTCTCAGAGTTAAACAAAAAACAGATTAAATGAAATGCTTAACATTCATTATCAGTCATCCTGAGACCATCAATAAAAACAGCTTAACAAACATATTACGTTTCTCAACAAAACAGGGCTTACTTTTAGGGATTCTTGTATCTCGCACAACTGCATCACACAATGACCAATCACATCCTTTAAGAAAACACCTGACGCAACAAATTTAAAAGGCATATTTCATTAATTCATTGTGTGAGATCACATTGGGCTGTCCCTAGTCAGTTTGTTACCTGCAGTAAATGAAAAGGCTGTTTAATGGCAACGTAAAGCACCAAAACTGTAAAAAAAAAAATTAAAAATAAAAACATAGTGTACACGTCACTGATCCAAGAGGCTTCTTCAGTTACTGCAGGTAACACACTGACTAGGGATAAGTACTTCATTCAACCCCACATCAAAAGACCCTAACTATTACTTTAACACCAAAATTACATTTGATATAAATAGCCGCTCCACTGCCTTTTCTTTGACATTCTTTGCGATAAACATTGCACTCATGCTAGGTTTCAGATAACACAAAATATCAGCATTTGTTGAATTTATCTGTCCTGAGCATGTCCATTTTAGAGAGTTAACTCCTTACATTGATATGAATAATCCCAAAACCACATCTAGATTTAAAATCTTCAGGAGTGAGGGATTGTGCAAGAGTGACAGGGCCTGGATTTGTCTCAACATTTCCTGAGAGCAAAAGCCATGACATAACTCTTTTTTTTTATCCTTTTTTGTAATGATTTTATTTCTTATTATTATTGTTGAAGATACAGGCAGGGCACATGTTTTCAAACAAAACTGATTTAAATAAATAAACTGTATAATTGAAATATAAATAAAAAGAGAAGCAAACAAAAATGAAGAAAAACAATACTGCCGCAATAATATAGCTCTAACTCCAAAGTTCTAACCACATACTCAGTAAACCAGGTTGGAGAAATGGTAAAGTGTTCCCTCAGCACAAGGAAACAAAAGAAGTGAAGGGACTCCTCAGCTGTAAGCAGCCATTTGGAAATGTCCACAGACATCATAACCCTCAAATGACAGTGTTAAGGAAATTTGGGAGCAATCACTGTAAGGGAAAGTTAATTGACATCATTAGCTGTCCACCCTCCCCAATACAGTTCATCGTGTGGGAGCATTACATGAGGAGGTTTGCCAGACCTGTAGGGGCTCCAAGGAAAACTGCACAGTGATATAAAACACAAAACAATGATTAGTGACATAGTAAAGGAGGAGATCACGTCAGTCCACTCTGGAAGGGAGGTTAAGACAGACTGAAACTGAAATACTGAAATATTTCACAAAGTGAGAGATTCACAGTTTATACACTTGGGAAAAGAGGCCCAGCAGACTCAATGATGGTTGTGATGCTATCATGGGCATATGCACACCTGACAAAGTACTCAAAACTACTTCTGTGGTAGTTCCTGCTACAATAGGCATCGCCAGGACCACATTTAACCATGATGACACACACACACACACACACACAAGGTAAAAACATTAACAGCCGACGCTGCGGGGGCTAGTAATAAATTTACTGCATCTTGACACACAGCAAACCTGGGGCTTTTGGGGTCAAGGGCCTTGCAGTTATATTTCCCAGCACGATTCTAAATGTTGTTTTAATGCCTTCTCACACTTTTACTGAAAGTGAAACATGTAGTATTTTCTTTATTTCTTTCTTTATTTTCTATTTCCTGTTTTTTTTATTATTCTTTTATTTTGTATTTACTCATTGGCCTATGGTAGGCAAACCTGCCTATGAAATACCACCATTAGTAAATCCTTGTAATCGTGATCAACCTTAGTGTTTCCCAGGAAACCTTGCAAAATTGAAAGTAAAGTTCTCTGTCAGTAAGCAAAGTCTGGCAGTGCACAGCATGGGTTAATTATGACTGGCCCAGTCAGTGGGTCAGTGGGGTTGAGGCTTTTAAAAATACAGCCATGCTAAATGCAAATTGGTAAGGCAAGCTGTGAACTCGAAAAAGGGCACGTAAGTTACAAAAAGCCTTAAAAGACCTCCGAAGATTATGACCACTTGAATTAACTTGCCTTAATTAGTTTAGTGCAGGTATGAAGGTAAATACATGTGAACGACACGATAACTGCATGTCTTACACTGATACTGGTCGCAGGAGAGGATGCCTCCGACATACTCACCTGCTGCATTTGTTTCCTTATTGGTGAGATAGGAAGATTGGATAGAATAGAGAGGGAGGCAGAGATAGAGAGGTATAGAGTTTTAAGCCTAGCAAGGCTCAGTAGTTTGCCCCAGTCCCCTCTTCACACTGCAGGCCTGACTGCAGCCCAATATGGTAAGAACTTAATGCCACCAGGGACCCAGTCCATTTGAATGCTCAGGCTTCCTTTATCACAAGCACAAGTGGTGCAGAAAAATTGCTCGGGATTAATTCTGGAGGCCTTGCAAATACACACAGCTGGGATCAGTGCTTACAGCTTTCTCGGAGGTGGCACTCTTTAAAAAAAAAAGTCCTGCTTTTTGGGATGCTTTTATAAACGGTGGGATGGGCCTTTCCATTGAAGCTTTGCCTTTTGTGGGGCTGAAGGGGGTACCCGATTCGCTAATGCAACTTAAAATGGTGTTATAAGACATAATAGCATACATGTACAAAGTGATAAGGGAATTAAGGCCTTTTTGGCACTCCCCAAAACCCGAGCTTCCACCGAGGTTCCAAATGTAAAGAGTTTTATCGCCTTGTTGGCTGTGAACTGTGCTATGCTAGTGTATATCACCTCCAAATACATTGCATGGCAGGATTTGGGTGGGTAAGATATGATGGAGTGCAGTAAGGAGGTTTTTCTCTTGCTACTGCACTTCTTTCACTGTGTCCATTAGCAACAGAAAGACAACAGTGAAGTATTGAGCTGCAGCCCCAGACCTTCCGAGGACATGAGGACAGACTAAGGACTGTCCAGAAAAAGAAATACCCTTCGTACTGATTTTGGATTGAATGGAAATTGATAAGCCTGTAAGTCTGAAAGTACAGTATTAATGGCACTATTTATACCTTTGAGCAACCTCATGTCATGCAATGCAGCAATGCATTCATCCATTTTAGCAGATGTCGAGATTGAAGGTTTTATGTTAAATTTAAAATATATCTCATTTTAAACAGTGCAGTGTAGGACTAGTAATATAGCTACAATTACAAATGACAGATGGTTCTCAATAAGTGTTTACTGAAGATAGTTTGGAGTATTATTCATGTGTAGTAGGAACACATAGGTGGTTGAACGTCCACAAACAATCGAGGAATGCTGCAAGTCCAATACAACATTATTTACTGTTTTCGAGTATTTCACCTTAAATTTGATATATTTGTTGTCAAAGTGGTCTTTTGTCTATTTGCATGTTTTTTTATAGGTGCATTGTGCAGGATTTAGTTGTATCTAGCAGTGTGGTTGCTGTTTACAACCAAGTGAACACTCCTCAACTCAACTCCCATATGGTGGTTGGTGAAAACAGAAGGCCCTCTCTAGAGCCAGTGTTTGGTTTGTCCATTGTACTGTAGAAACATGGTGGTGCATGAATAAAATAATGGGATTTCTGGGTTTAAACATTGATGGAAAAATTTGGGATAATGTAAGTACACTACTCTGTAAAATAAGTTACAAACATCTAATCATTTTTACACAGTTTCAATGTGGATATGTTACATTATATCTTTAATTGCTTTTTGATTAGTGGACATGTAAACAAACAACAAACTTTTTTTTTATTTTATTTTTCTCTGCCTCTAACCCAACCTCTGTCCATACAAGAAAAAAACAGCATACACACACACAGTGACTGCTTCAGGTAAAAGCACACACTGTCACCCATCTAGTGGAGTGCGCTTTGAGCACCAGTCTACACCACACAGCCAAGCTATCATGAGACTAGTCAGCGTGATGCACACACACCTTCACACAAACACACAGTTCAATAAACACAGACAATCATTCCCTCCCCCATCTCTTCCTCTTACACACATACACACACACTGGGAGCAATCAGCACAGGCATTCCCCTTCCCTTAATGCTGATGACACCGTTTCCATTTCTGTGGCGACAGTGCTCTGTAGCTGTGACGATATGGATTCCTATGGCCGAAACACTCCATCGGCCAGCGGCATGCTTCCAGCCACATAGCTTTGTTTATGTGGAAAACCATATCAAAGTGAATTACTATTGAGAGGTAGCTAAATCAAATATGTGGTGTGAGGAGAGAAGGAAAAGAAAACATCAAGTTTCCCATTTCAAAGTCATTTGCCCTTGAATGTTGTTCTAAAGCTGTTAATAATGAGTGCTTTTATGATGTAATTGGGACGCCAGAGACATCCAGAGCTCAGCTCCCCTGAGGTGAAAGATATGGAAGTGGACAGACTCACTAACCATCAAGGAAAGCATAATTTCACTCAACTCCACCACACCGTGTTACTTGTGCACTTGATAAAAGGTCATGTTCAAATAAGCTTTGTATTTGTTGCACAGACAGACAGAAATAAGAGGCAAAACTAGCAGTGGTTCTGTACAAATAAGCAATAGGGAAGGAACACCATACAGATGATTTTGATATTCTAAGGGCTCTTTCTTTGATATTGGTAGTAACAGTACATAAACATTTGGTTATGTGACCTTATTCCCAAGCTTAGAAACCATACCAATCCACCTGTACAAGGTTTAAATCACACTGAAACATGGTACTGTGAGCAAGATACTAACATCAACCTGCTCACAGTAAAAATGTGAAAGCATGCATGCTGAACCTCAGGATGCAGATGTTTGCCAGGTATTGCATACTATGATTGCAATCTAGTTGGCAACATTTGCTAATTAGCACTCAACACAAAGTACAGCTGACACTGATGGAATGTTATTAGTTTGGCAGGTATTTCGTCATAAATTAAATTAACCTGATGATATTGCTCATCTGTGTTTTTGTCTACCTCTCAGCCCTTCCTCAGAAAAACATTTATGTAGATCTACTATGAAAGGAGCTTGTTCCAACAAAATGTATGTTTTTCTTGTTAGGGAGCAATCCCTGGTGCAACAGCATAGGAAGCATTTAAAATGTGGGTGGGACAATATTAACAGAAGTTTGGGGTTCTCCTCCCAAAACTTTTTTAAAGGAGTAGATTAGGCTTGCTCGCCCATCGGCTGAGTCCATCACGGTTGGTTTCATTTTTGGCGATTTTTTGGGCGATTTTTGTCATTTTATTTTGCTTAATCAATGGTCTGCCTTCACAGAATTCAACATGGTACATATAGTTCATAATTACTATGTAGAGCACAATTCAAAGTGTGTGCGTATTGGAACTGGCAGCTTCACACGTTTTCCGACGAGTCTTTCACAAAATGGCGGAGCTAAAAGTAAAGTTCATTCATAAACCATATTTGAGAACTACATCAAAAAAAGATGTGCAGTTGTGCACCCCGATTGTTACATACCTGCAGTTTTGGAAGTTTCAGGGTAAAGTGTGCTCATGTCACAATTGTGTCGGCTACATAACTGCAAAACTCAGTCGGATGAATTTCCTCACTAGTATGTGGATATACAATTCCACTCCAAAACAGCAATAGAAAGTTGAAACTGAAATCAGTGACATGGAAAATAAAAATAAAAATTCTGTTACTGAAAAAAGATGGACATGATGAAAAAAATGTAAACATTGTCATAAAAAAAGACATCAACCCCCCCAGCCAAAATATTAAAAAATATAAGGAATTAATTATGAATGTCTGTTTTATTTGTCCATGTAAATTTTTTTTCAGTGCCAAAATTTATTTCCGTGCCGTTACAACTTTTTCAAATACAGATGTTTCAATGCCAGTGTTTCCTATGTTAGTTCAGGTTTTGTTTACAGAGAAAAAAAAATATTTTTGATGACAAAATTCACTGTCACTGTTCTGGCTCCATAAATCTGTGCAAGGAACAATAACTTTGGGTGCACATGTATAGCTGTTTTATTTGAGAAGAATAAAACTTAACAAAAAATCATGAAACCATGCTCTCAAATTGCAAGCTCTTGAATAAAGATAGAGAATAAACTCCATACCATGAACAGACATTATAGAAGGCAAGAAAGTTTAAAGTACAAAGACTTAAGACATTGTCAGTGACAATAAACCTGGGTTTTGCAGAATCATCTGATATATCTGGTGATAGTTTTCGATAATGCTAAACGCTAACCCTAGATGTTACAGGCATACATGCAAACGAACACAGGCCGAGGTTCTTGCACCAACACTTTACAAAATAAAGACAAAATAAAAAGGGCAGTCTTCGCTCTGTCGGTGGGATCCTTTCTCATGGGGAGCGGACGTACGCCTGCTCTTCTTTATCGTACAGGTTACATTACCCACTAAACAAAAGGAGGCGCCACCTAGTGGTGCTACATTGAATAACTCTGACTGTTACACCACGTATTAAAAAATTGTCGGGTTTAAATCGGGCTCGGGCTCATAATTACAGTTAATTTGTCGGGCCGGGCCGGGCTGGGACACAATGTGCACGGGCTCGGGTAGGGTCGGGCTTGATTTTTTGGGCCCGATCTAAGCTCTACTACTGGCCCCATACATCTCTGTTTCTGGTAAGTACAATTCTACACTCACATAGCAAAAAAAAGCAGTAAAAAAAGAAGAGGACTGATCTACAGAGGTACAAAAACAAAAAAAAGAAAAAAATCAGACATGAAGGAGAGGAAATAACACAGTGTTTAGGAAGACTGTGATGAAACAGATTGTGTGCAGGTCGCAGCCTCTGAACTCAGCGAGGTGGTTAGAGAAGGGTACAGGAAGCTGCCATTTAGTAAATATGTGTGATAGCAATCAAACAGTGTCTGGCTGAATTGTCCACTCTCATCAGGATGAGACACCACACTGATGTGAGGGAGGTCCAAGGGTAAGGGAGAGGGCTCAGCTACAGCAGCTCTCTAATCAGCCAATGGACTGCCATGGCCGTTACCAGCGACCATCCGTTCCTCAACTTCCAGCCGCAGACAGCGGGGTTCATTTCAGTACACACTGCGTTTTAAAGTGCACTTGGCAGAGAAAATAGGAACTGCTGTTTTTTTCCCTCTCCGCTGCTATCTTCTTACTTGATTTCAAACATTAGATCTCTTTTTCAACCCCTCACACACTGGCACACACACACCTCCTTCCTCTGCTAAAGAAGGAGGGAAGAGGATGCCATTAGCTCATGATACACAATCCTCCCCAACTGGCGGGAAATTACTGTCAGCGGGGCAGCCCACCGCACTGCAAGCCACAAAACAATGGATGGGCCTCGACCAAATTAAAGCGCCATAAATCACAAGGTGTTTAACGATGCCGCGCATGTGAACAAGGGGGGGAGAGATGGAGAAAGATGGAACGCAGATAGAGGTTTGTCACAGTATGAGGAGGGTTGGATTTGTGTGTGTGTTGGGGGGGGGGGACTAATGACAGATTCATATGCATGTATCAGCAGCTCAGAAGAAGGAGGAGAGCTTGTTCCTGTTTCCTTATGGGAGCCAGGATTATTCTACATCACCAAGTGCAACACTACAGGTATAACTAAGGAGGACATTACACAACTACTAAAATGTCAAGGATGACCTCATGGACACAAGACCAAGGCTTATGGTGCATTCAGACCAAATTTGCGTTGCAGTACTCGCGCAAGTTTGGTCACGGGGCTATTAATCTTTTTAAAACCCAGGTAAGTAGGCAGCCCACACTCAGTCCACACTTTTGGCTGAGTGCTGGGAACATCATAATGCTGCCTTGTAATATGCCTAAATTCATGCTTTATCAGGTCTGTCAGCTAGACGGGCAGCACCTTATTTGTCCTGTCTCGGTAAGAGTAAATGTGTTATCGTACAGCTCTGGGTGTCCGCAAAAGGCCACGATTAGTGACAATTATCCTCTCCTCCATTGTCGTTCATGTTCAATGTCCATACATAGTGTTAATGTCAATTTCAACTCACGTGAATGATGTAAATTCCTGCGTCTTTGCTTCATTTCTGCCACCTTATTTGCGTCATTCAGTGCAATTAGACGCTAATTCAGGTCTCTTCATGTCTTATCATTGACTTTGTATGTAATCTAGACGTGCGAATAATTAGCCTCGTGTTCAGTCTGAACGCAGCATTACAATATTTCTGACTTTGTTGTGCTGTAGAGCCCAAGTCGCCACTAGGTGTTAAATTTTGAAAATTAACCGGATGCACTGTGCCGTTGCACTGTTGACTTGCTGTCTGGTTTGAACTGCTCTGTGCAAGTGCTGCAATATGGGTCTCCAACACAGCAATATCTTGACAACCGCCACTGTATGACTGACACTGATCCTTGGATTGTTTTCGATTTCACATTGTTTTTTTAATTGTATTTATTTATTTTTTTTATGATAAGCACCAAACTGAGGATGCTGACCCTGATACTTTGTATGGACGATGAGCTTGGTGAGCATGATGCTGATATCCTCACTAGCCCCATTCACACTGCTCTTCGAGTGCGGGAATCATGCGCCGATTCTCCACATCGTCCTCTGTGTGAAAGTTTCAGATGCGGAGAGGGGGGAAATTTTGCTGCGGCTCTGATGCACCTCTGGAGGTAGTATCAGAGCCGCAGCGGAGGACAATAACACAGCCCGGCATCTGTGTGAATGGATAAGCTGGAGTGGAGGCGTGTCAATCTGATGGTGTTCACAGTCTGATAACTAAACAGATCCTTCACTCATCAAATAAAAAAGAAATGACCCGCAAAGTAACATTACAGGACCAAACAACAGTAATGTGGTAACTGGTAGTGTCTTTGGCAACTTATATGAGGAAAAAAATACTGCAGTTATACGTGGAGAAATGTCTGTCATCCTGTCTGTCCTACTGACTCTTCGGTAAAAAAACAGCGTCTGTCCCCGGCAAAAAACTTTAACTCACCATGTGTTTGTCTCCTTCCACTACTGTGTTGTTGTAGTTACTGTCACACCGCGACAGTCAGCCCTCTCAACTGAGACTTCAGTGAACTGAACCGCGAGTGAGAGTCAGACAGTGTCCTGTTTACTGATGACGATTATGTAATTATGTAATTTAGAGCAATGAAACGTAACTTTGTCACTTTCCAGGATGCATGGTGCGTCATGATCTCAATCACAACACATTATAACAGCATCCATCTGATTATAAACAGTCAGCGGGTACATGTTTAGATTGACAGGAGGACCGGGGGAAACACTTTGAAAAAACCACACAGACGTCATCATCATGACGTGTACCGTCACGCCACTTTTGGATCCGCAGCGCCGGCGTGCTGTATGAATGCAGAGATTTGGCGAGCCTTTGCTGCGGAGATAATGCGGAGTCTCTGTGTGAAAAGGGCTAGTGTCACAGTTCTAGCAATCAGCCACAGAGCAGGAGGATGTGGGTGCATGATAGTGCCTCTGACAAATCAATAATGAATACACAATCAATGCAAATAGTTTTAACAGCAGCAGTTGCAGTAGGAGTCAATAGTAGCAGTAGTACTAGTCGTTGTAATAAGAAGGAGTAGCAGTAGTATCTAGATGTATATAAAATCAAATCAACTGTTAAATGATGAATTAACATTTTTCATATCTTCATCGTTGTCTTATCATTCAACACTGTGTAAGTTTTGAGCCATTAACAGAACATACAAGAAATACAAACAGATGAATTGACGGGGCTGAGAGTGCAGTCAAAAATGTAATAAATATTCCTGTTTGTGCAATTGAACTAATTTGATTTGTTACATATTTACAGATCAAAATATCTAGACACAATTAAACTATTAAAGATAAAAGTAATGTTAGATACATTTCCCCTCTATTTAGCGGAGCTACTGTATGTTACAGAGTATTTCGGCACCTCCGTGGCTCATTTAGGCAGCCGGGAGTGAAGATAAATCAATTTGATCCCAAAAGTTTAAAAAACAAACTCTGCACTCCCCTCAACTCCTGGTGTTTTCCTCCTGATTCTGGAGGAACTGAACCTCCAGGCTCTGCCCATTACTGTCTCCTCCAGAGCTCGCCGGCTCCAGCAGCTGTTTGCCGGTTAGCGCTAACAGAGTCACTTGTTAATCCAAAACACAAGTGTTTGTCTGTCGCTCCGGTCTTTTAATCCAGTTGACTGCGCAGAAAATAGTATTTGTCCAATATCTGTATTAAAAACTCTCCAAAAGGCATCAGGTTCAGTGACTGCAATTGGCTGAGGTGAAGCAGGCAGCTCTCGGGGTCCTGTCACCCAAAGCGTAGTTTTAAGCCTTTATATAATTTAAACAAGAGAGTTCCAAAACTCTTTGACTCGCTTTTGGAGCCAGCCTTGTGAAAACATCATGTTTTGGCTTAAAATACCTGCTTTGGTCTCTTCAAACTCCTTAAAATAGGCTATCCAGTGGTATCACACTTACAAATGTTGAAACACACTCACCTAGCTGCAGCTGCATCACAATCCCATCCACCTCCCAACATGGAAGTCAGGTGATAAAGATGTAACTTGAGCGTGAAATGATAATATGGTACATATGACACATACAAATGTTAACGTATCATTGGTTTGTATAAACGTTAGCTGCCAACATTTTATCCTGGCGACTCGGCTTTTGAACATGTTAGCGTTGACTTTAAAGCAATTACGTTCAGAGTATAATACTTGAAGGGAAAAACTTTGAATTTGACAGAAAAACATTAATATCGTTACCAATAACCAATCCAGTGCAGATAATATGAGTGTATTGCATGCCTCTAAACAAACACAGCAACAGCCAAACTGTGACAAATCAGTAAGAGATGGGGCCAAAGCTGATGCCACCAAAACAGCTCTGATGGCCTCTAAAAGTCTATTGTAACTGCCGTGGTCACAGTCATTTCAAATAAAAGTGAAATTGTCTGTGAACTCTCTCCAGCCTCTCTCTCTTTTTTTTTTTTCAGCTGAAATAATTGAGCTGGGAGTGAGGTGCTGCAGACCTCAGACACAACATTTTGATAGGAAGGACAGAAGCATTTTTTGTATCATTTTTCAAGGGCGCTGTGCTGCTTTCACGAAGGTCCTCATGGATTTTCAATCAGTACTAACAGCAGTATTTGGTGACTACTACACAGGAGAGGAGCTCACACAATGATATTTGACTTGGGGTTCAGAAGGCCGTCGAGTCATTCAGACATTTTCTCTTTTTTTCCCCTTATGGTGGCTGAATGTAACATTTCAGACAGAATGGAAGCCTTTGTGTGATATGCTCTGACAACAGTCACGACAATGACTTCTCATTACTTAAAAGATATTTGGGGCAGTCTCTTAAATTACACTAGGCCTGACAATTGGTTAGACCTGGAATTCATTTTCACTGAAAAAGACAGGTGGACAATTTTCAACTCTTTCATCTATCTCAGAGAGAATAAACCATTTCACTGAGAGCAGGAAGAGGACAATTTTGTGCACTGAATTGTGGTACAACTCAGAACAGATGAGGAGTTCTTCAAGGTCCAGTTACAGAAACACAGTGAAGGCTGTACAGTAACCATCACTGTAGACCACCAACCACAAATTGAATTCAATACAACAGAGCAGGTACAGTCCATGTCCGGTGGAGCATGCTCTGGCCTCCCCTACCAATGCATTAAAGTTGGCAGAGAAAACACATAAAAACGGCATCAAATGCAGGAAATGTCTTGATCATTTTGCTGATGAATAACCTCTTGTGATGGGCAAATAATTACTGCCCTCTTTCAGAAGAAAAGGCAGAGACAGTATTTTGCTATCATAGCACTGCAACACCCATTAAGGTGTGTCCACAACACTCACATTATTTGCAAGAAATTAACAGCATACTGTTTTTGTGGTCCATGTCTTTCCAACCAAACAACCAATATACCAACTGTACTGACGTCAGCTAGCAATGTATGCACCGACAATCTCTCTCTCTCTGTTTGTGTGTGTGTGTGTGTGTGTGTGTATGTGTGTGTGTGTGTGTGTGTGACAGCTCAGACCTGTCTCCTTGTATAAATGAAGAGAAATCCTACAGCAATCAGGGCTAGTTCGATTTCTTCACTCAAGCTGAAACATATTCAACTAGCTTAGATGAGACTTAATATCAGTGGACAATGTCCAAACTGGCAAATTTGCATCCACTTAGATGTTTGCATTGACTCTATAATCATTTGTGCTGTAATAATTACAGTTGTAATGTAATAATAATGTAATAACTGTAGAAGACAGTGATAAAAAACTAATGAACCTATGTAAAGGTGCGTTCACACCGGACCTTTTATTTTTGTCACTGGCGACAAGTTTACATATTAAGTCAATGCAAACGAGCGACTGAGCGATTAATCGCTCAGTCGAAAAATTGCTGGGGCTCCGAGCGACAGCGACCGAGCGAAAAATCGCTCTGTCGCTCGAGATGAGAAATCCCAAGTCTCTGGCCGTCAGTCGCTTGTCGCTCAGAGCTGATTGGCTGCCGTAATCTATGTGTAACTATGACAACTACTGAAACCATGGAAACGTAATACAACTCCACCGGTCCGGAAGAGCAAAGCCGGCTTCACGTTGACTTCTGGATAAAGACTATTTTCCGGATACAGAGACATGACAGTGGACAGGCTTATTGTCCTTGTGTCGTCCCACAGAATCCTGTGGGACCACACAATCAATGATTACAAAAAACGCGCACACACACACACACAGCCACTCACCGGAGACAAATGGCCAGGCGCTCCTCAGCTGGGATGGAGCACCTGTAGTTGGTGTCCAACCGGGCAATCCTGCCTCCGATTCTCGCCAACGGCTCGTCAAACTGGGCCGTTGTCAGCCGCATATACTGTTGAAAACGGTTGGCGTCCAGACGCAGCTCCTGGAATAGCCGGTGGTATTCACCGAGATCAGTGCGCATCTTGAGTATGTTGTGGACTCAAAACTGACGACGCTTGGTTGCACGGCACATGTGGGACTTCCACAACAGGTAAACGGCGGCAACAGGTACAATGTCAGCCATGCTGGACCAATACAAACGGGAAGAAATGAGCGCCTCCGAGCGACGTGAAATTCACTGGAATCGCTTGAATGACGTCATCAGAGCGATCTGTTGAATTGTGCCAAACTGACGAGCGACTGCAGCTGAGCGACAGAGCGATTTTTTTTGGAGCGCCACGAGCGACAGCGACAAAAATAAAAAGTCCGGTGTGAACGCACCTTTAGAGAGGAGAACCTTCTTGCAATGCAAAAAAATGTGGAATTATATTATAACTTATTCAATATTTTTTACATTATGAAATGAGATTGGACCAGCCATGACACCAGTGAACATGTTGACAATCTGGCCCATGAGTACTCAGTAGTGATTAACACATTATTACAAGAGTACTCAGTACATATGCTGTGACCACTCCCTACTTCTAGTGCCCTAACTCGTAATAAACCCATTTTCGACCTCAGGCATCATTTTGATCTTGACTATACACCTGTGAAGTTCTGCGACTGTATCCTGCACAGTTGTGACCCGATCGTGTTGACAAAATCTGTCCACAGACAGACATAAACTCACCTGACATCCGGTTGAACGTGGAGACAGAGTAATCAGGAGAAAAGTGGCTCTTGGCAATTTTCATTTCATTTTACATCCAGCTACAGAGACACAACGGCAAATCAGAAAACACAACGGCAAATCAGAAAACACAACAACAAATCAGAAAACACAACGGCAAATCAGAAAACACAACAACAAATCAGAAAACACAACAACAAATCAGAAAACACAACGGCAAATCAGAAAACACAACAACAAATCAGAAAACACAACGGCAAATCAGAAAACACAACAACAAATCAGAAACACAACGGCAAATCAGAAAACACAACGGCAAATCAGAAAACACAACAACAAATCAGAAACACAACAGCAAATCAGAAAACACAACAACAAATCAGAAACACAATCGCAAATCAGAAAACACAACAGCAAAACAGAAACACAATGGCAAATCAGAAAACACAACAACAAATCAGAAACACAATGGCAAATCAGAAAACACAACAACAAATCAGAAACACAACGGCAAATCAGAAAACACAACAACAAATCAGAAACACAACGGCAAATCAGAAAACACAACAACAAATCAGAAACACAACAACAAATCAGAAAACACAACGGCAAATCAGAAACACAATGGCAAATCAGAAAACACAACGGCAAATCAGAAAACACAACAACAAATCAGAAAACACAACGGCAAATCAGAAAACACAACAACAAATCAGAAACACAATGGCAAATCAGAAAACACAACAACAAATCAGAAACACAATGGCAAATCAGAAAACACAACGGCAAATCAGAAAACACAACAACAAATCAGAAAACAAATCAGAAAACACAACAACAAATCAAAAAACACAACAGCAAATCAGAAAACACAACAACAAAACAGGAAACGCAACAGCAAATCAAAAAACACAACAGCAAATCAGAAAACACAACAACAAAACAGGAAACACAACGACATTAACCAAACCGGAAAAAGGTAGGTACCCTCAGGCGACATGAATCGTCGCTGATTGGACTGGTCTGTCCTTTGAACTGGAAGGGCATGGTTTACATGTTTTCAAAACAAGAGCGCTGCCAGTGATGACATACACGCTGCTATTAAAGAATATTTTGATGCAGGACATGGATATGGGTCTGTGTATCATCTGATCATGCAATTCTATTTAATCTGGCAAACGAAAAACGAAAATACGAGTTAATATCTCGTTTTTCTGTATGCACCAAACATTGAAAACTGGTGTTTGTTTTCCTATTTTCAGCCCAAAACGGAAAATGTAATAAACAAGGGAACCAAAACAAAATAATAAATCTAATTTACATTTTCCGTTATTGTTATACCTTCCCACGGTACATTTCTGCTGTGTGGCCACGCTTTGCGCATGCACAATGTATAGTCGCCCGGTATCCATGGTGAGCAACAACACACCGGTCTGAGCGCCAAAAGTCCCACGTTCCAGTCCATTGACTGTGTACAGTCTATGGTCCAGTCCCAGTAGACCACTGGAGTCCCACGCTCTAATGGCCTCACTCGAGCCATACATGTCTCTAATTAATGACATGTTTATGAATGGAGTGACCTATCATGAGATCTCAGAAAAGTTGCAAGAAATGGGTATCCAGCGGGGAAGCTCTGAAATCACACAGAGACGCCGCATTATCGCCGCAGCAGCGGTTCGCCAATTCTCCGCCGCTGGTTGTTCACACAGAACCAAGCAGCTCCGGCGTAAAAGACGAACCAGAGTATAATTCACACAGAAAGCCGGCGCTGCGGCTCCAAAGGAGGCGTGATGTACACGTCATGATGATGACGTATGTGTTTTTTTCAAGGTGTTTTCCGGTGTCCTCCGGTTAATCTAACCATGTACCCGCTGACTGTTTATAATCATATGGATGCCATTATAATGTGTTGTGATTGGGATCCTGACCCACCAAACATCCTGGAAAGTGACAAAGTTACGTTTTTTGTTTTTTTTCGCCATCAGTCAACAGGAAGCTGTCTGACTATTTCACTCGCGGGGAGAGAGGCTGTTTTCTGGGGGGAAAGTTCACTGAGTCTCGGTCAGGAGGGCTGACCGTTGCGGTGATTTGGTCTCGTCATCAAAATATTCTTTAATAGCAGCGTATACGTCGTCACTGGCAGCGCTCTTGTTTTGAAAACATGTAAACCATGCCCTTCCGGTTCAAAGGACGGACCAGTCCAATCAGCGACGATTCATATCGCCCGAGGGTACCTACCTTTTCCGGTTTGGTTAATGCCGTTGTGTTTTCTTTTTTTGTTGTGTTTTCTGTTTTGCTGTTGTGTTTTCTGTTTTGCAGTTGTGTTTTCTGATTTGCCGTTGTTTTTTCTGTTTTGCCGTTGTGTTTTCTGATTTGTTGTTTTGTTTTCTAAGGGAACAGCTAGACATTCCGAAACCCCTCCATTCCGAAACACCCCCACTCTGACACACCGCTGTTCCGGATCCGACTTTCAAGTTCCAATTACTTCCCAATAGGGTTAGGGTTAGGGTTAGGGTCAGGGGTTCCCCAATAGCCTTTTCGGAATAGCGGGGTCTTTAGAAAAAATGGGAAACCCCGCCATTACGAAGAATGGAAGTCTATTTTCGGAACAGCGGGGTTTCGGAAAGGCGGGGCATAACCGTTTTCTGATTTGCTGTTGTGTTTTTTGATTTGCCGTTGTGTTTTCTGATTTGCTGTTGTGTTTTTTGATTTGCCGTTGTGTTTTCTGATTTGCTGTTGTGTTTTTTGATTTGCCGTTGTGATTTGCACTTCAGGGCCACCGTACCTCTGGCTTCCATTGTGCTTTTCCATAGCTAGCATGGCCGTTGGAGGCGGCAAAAGCTCAGTCCGTAGGGACTTGGCTTGGGGACTCAAAGGTGGCCAGTTCAAGTCCCACTCAGACCAAAAAACAAAAAGTATGATGTGGTGTCCATAGTAGTGGAGAATGCTAGATCACATCCTGGGCATTGCTGAGGTGTCCTTGAGCAAGGCACCGAACCCTAACACTGCTCGTTGGGCGCCGTGCATGTGGCAGCCCCCTCACTCATTTCCTCTATACATTGTGTGTGTGTGTGTGTGTGTGTGTGTGTGTGTGTCTGTGTGTCTGTGTGAAAAAAAGAATTTCCCTTGCGGGATTACAATTAAATTAAAATTTAATGACGTCAAAGCCAAAATTTAGAGGAGGAATACATGCTTTGGGCTTCTCCATCCTGCTCGCCTTCATGTGGATTATGATGTACAAACTTTTTTACTTTAACTCCACCGCTGCTGCTCAAGCTTCTACTGTACCCACCGGCAGCACTGATGTGTATAATGCATGAAAAATTTGAATGAAAAGGGATTCTATGGTAAACAAGGACAGCCGCAACATCTATTGATATTTAGTCACAGCTAGCCTGATGGCTATATAATGGACATACCAGAAATGTTATTTGTTTATCATGTGCTTACTCACTGTCACTTATTTTCTTTCATCTGGTTTCAAATCGTTTAGTGAAAAGCAAGCTAGAAAGTAACATGATCGTACCCCTCAGGTCTTGTTTTATACACCAGGCTTTTGATATTTTGGCAAATGTTCACCCTTACTCCGCTACCTGTTTCATGTTTATAGTTATAAAATTGTTAATCACTGTTTTCTTATTGATGAGTTTATGGGCAAGGCAGTATCAAGCTACTTAAAGGTGGAGACATGCACACACTATATGTTGGCCATCTTATGATTGTATTACAATCTTGCTATTTCATTTTAGCTTTTGTATTCAATTTCCTTTCTTTTTCCTTTTTTTTAGTTTTGCTTAAATCCCCAGTTTAACTCAAATTACTTAGCAAGAGGCTCATTCTAAATTTATTATGAAAGTTTTCAAAAAGGATTTGCTATAAGTTTTGTTGGGATTATTTTACGAAAGGTTACCTCGATACCAACTGTGCCAAATAATATATTACTTTATTTTGAGCATGAGATTTTGGCTTTAAGCCAGGTACTTGCGCTTTCACTCCCAGCTGTTTTTTGACTCTGGAGTTCTTAGATTTGCTCTGACCCCTTGATAAGTCCCTCACGATAAAACTGTGTGCCCTTGCTGTTGCTGCATCAACTCACTGTAACTCATTACAACACGTTTATTGTGATTTGTTTCATTACATCCACTACTCTCAGTAGATATACTAGCTAATTAGTTCTATACTACGATAGTAAGAGATGGTGGGTGCATGGGTGGTCCATGTTTACCTGCGGTTTGGGAAAGATCTCCCATCTTTTTTTCTTTTTCTTTTTCTTTCTCTTTTTCTTTATATCTTGGGCCTTGGTTACTTTTTTCTGTATACTCGTAGTTGTTGGCTCTGGTGTTATCTCCCACACTGCCATCATACGAGTCCACCCAGTCCCAATCAAATTAATGACTTCTACTAACTCTGCTAGTAGGAGGACCCATTCAGTTAAACTTATTTTGTGGAATGTCATATCCATGAATGGTCCAGTTACAGCAGAGGCCTTTCCATCAACGCTAGCTTCATCCTCTCAGACGTTAGCTTCCTGTTCTCTTACTAGAACAGAGTTTACTGCCAAGTTACTCAGGCTTCAGCCATTCATCATTTCATCATTATTTGTGCTGCAGGTGCTGCTGTCAGTTGTTGATTCTGATCCACTAGGTTCCAAAATGTCCTTTTTCACGTTGCCATTTTCTTGTGCTGTTGTGTGCCAGTGTGTATCAACTGCATGGTCATGTTATGTAATTTCCAACCGGGCTGAAAATTTGGAAACTAAAATCCACTTTTAACAACTTTCTAGAATCAAAATATCATTATAATATGAACATAAATAACAAAAATTAAATGATGGTTTGATGTTCTTACAGGAAACTGATTTAAAAAACAGCTTTTTATATTAGGCTACACAAACAGTCAGATAGTTCTTTATAAATTCAGTGCAAGAGCCAGAGGGGAAGCAATATTGATGAACAAAAGGATCCAGTTCACACCATCAAACACTGTTGCTGAACAAATCGGCATATGTAATTGTTACAGGTACTCTATACCAGACCCCAGTGTTTTTAGTACATGTCTATAACCCCATTTGGGGGCCATTTTTTTCACATGCTCATCACTATTTCTCCTGTATAGACTATTTTTTATTGACTGTGCTCTCATGTCCACTCAGGTTACTTTTGGGCCATCGTGATTTCGAATCATGCTCACTTACAGTTAGGTATTTCCTTTAGCTTAATTCAATTGGATTGCCCACTCTGGAAATTTGACATGTTGCCACTCTCCAACAAGGATTATTGTAATAAAATAACTTAGTCCATCGCAAGTGCAATTTATCAGCCACCAAAATAGTGAAATGGGTTAAACAACCTTGTTTCTGACCCCTGAGATATAAACTAGGGGTTTTTTTTAGACCTTTTACACCTTCTTGTAATCAGAGTTGGCCAGTGAATTGGAAAGGCCTTTAGAAATAGGCGAGATTAAAGAGGCTATTAAATCCATGCAAAGTGGCAAGTGCTACGGTTTTAGAAGATGTTTTGTGACAAGCTTGCACTAATCCTATATCCTAGATGTGTTTAGAGAACAGATCTCTATCCCATACACTCACTCAAGCAGTTTTTCCCTCTTCCTTAAAAATAACAGGGACCCTAAAGAGTGCGTGTCATATCATCCAGTTTCATTGCTCAACACAGAAAGCAAAATTATCACTTAGGTGATAATGGCCTTCCTCAGTTATCTCTAAAGGGATACCCCCTTTATGCAGATGATCTTCTGCTTCATATAATGAACCCAGCATCTTCGATCCCTATAATTCAGTCCATCCTAAGGGATTTTAGAATCATTTTCAGGTTACAAACTACATTTTTTTCAAACAATCTTCAATTCCTTTTCATTTGTTTAAAGATTACTAGCACAATAGCCCTCAATATTTTAGGCCAACTTTGTACACGTAGCTAACATGAAGTCAGATTTCCAGCTTTGGAGCAGTCTGCCCCTCTCACTGTCAGGAAAAGGGCAATGTGTTAAAATGAACATCGTACTTAGGTTTTTGTATGTCTTTCAATGCCTTCCTGAATTTATACCCAAGGGTTATTTTCAGGATCAGGATATATATCTGGATATTACAACATTTATTTTGGTGGGAGAGGTCCCTAGAATCAACAAAGCCATTTTACAGATGCCAAAAAACAGTGGCAGTCTTGCACTCCCTGATTTTATGTACTATACTTGGCTGCCAACATACAAAAACTTGTTTACTGGCTGAAAAATCCTGAAGCTACTTGGTGTATCCTAGAGCGCAATAATGCCACTCGTCCTCCCTGTCTGCATTGGTTTGCACCTCTCTCCCTCTTTCTCCCTCCCCCCACTCCTCAAACCCTTTGGTGCTGTCCACTTTAAAGATATGGATACAGTTTTGCCATCATTTTTAAAGCTGAGGAAAGCTTGGTAGCAATAACCTATTTACTCCATCCATTTTAGACTTGCCTCTTTGGGGTAGACTAGGTATCATTTCAAAGACCTCTGTGATGGTGATACTCTTCCTAGCTTCAACTCTTTATGTCCTTCATTTAATCTGCCTTACACATATTAGATCTGTAATCTTCAGGTCCACCACTTTGTGTTTATGAAGTTTGATTTCTTCTCCTGGTCCCCTCAGGAATCACTACGGCAGAGCCTTCTCCTTGGCCCTGGTAACATTAGTCTGCTGGACAACGAGAAGGAGGGAGATCAGTGTGACCCGTGCCCATGGCAGAGTGCCTGTTCTCAGCTGTCCTTCAGTGCCACACACTCCTTTGGTGCCCTGGTGGTCCTGCTGGACAACCAGAGGGAGGGGGGAGGTCAGTGGGCCACGTAAGTTGGTTGAACTTGAACTTGGTTAAATACTACTTTGTCGTTTGGTTCAATAATGAATTTGTAATATTGTAGGTCTTCTGAAAATGTGACCAAT
Organism: Pagrus major; assembly: GCF_040436345.1. NCBI lineage: Eukaryota > Metazoa > Chordata > Actinopteri > Spariformes > Sparidae > Pagrus > Pagrus major. The sequence continues at coordinate 33,276,538 of NC_133216.1, forward strand.
TCTGCTGGGTCAAAAATATACATACAGCAACTTGAATGATCAATTTAGGTTATTACAGAAAGCTGTGTCAATCAAGTTTGCTTTGTAGCATGGCCTCTTAACTTCTTCTGAGTGATTATGACTGATAACAGCTGGTAACTTTTCTGGGCCCATTTTCTTTGGGTTTGTTTGATACACCCATCATCCATTAGACCCAGCCACAAATACTACAATGGGAAAGTCTAAGGAGCTCAACATTGATCTGAAAGAGCGCATTATTGATTTGAACAAGTCAGTTAAGTCACTTGGAGCAATTTCAAAACAGTTACAGGTCCCAAGATCAACTGCGCAAATAAGTGTTTTTGGGGATAAAGTGCATGGCACAGTTGTGTCACTGCCATGATCAGAAAACACAAACTATCACCTGCTGCTGAGAGAAAACTGGTCAGGATGGTCAAGAGTCCACCAAAAGGCAAGTCCACAATGAATTGGAAGCTGCTGGAAGACAGATGTCAGTGTCCACAGTCAAGCGTGTATTGCATCAACATGAGCTGAGAGGCTGCTGTGTTAGAAAGAAGCCCTTGCTCCAGACGCAGCACCTTAAAGCTTGACTGAAGTTTGCTGCTGATCTCATGGACAAAGAAAAACTCTTCTGGAGGAAAACTCTGTGGTCAGATCAAACAAAAATGTAGTTGTTTGGCTACAATCATCAGCAATATGTCTGGAGGCAAGAAGGTGAGACCTTTAATCTAAGAACACCATACCTACTGTCAGGCATGGTGCTGGTAGTATTATGCTGTGGGGCTGTTTTGCTGGCAGTGGATCTGTTGCTCTAAAGAAAGTAAATGGAATAATGAAGGAGGATTATCTCCAAATTCTTCAGGAAAACCTAAAATCATCAGCAGAAGATTGGGTCTTCTGTTCCAACAGGACAATGATCCAAATACACATCAAAAGTGGTAAAGGATTGGATCAATCAGGCTAGAATTGAGGTTTTGGAATGGCCTTCACAAAGTCCTGACTTGAACCCCATTGAAACAAGTCTGTGCCAGGAAGCTAAAAGATTTAGTTGAACTTCACCAATTCTGTCAAGAGCAGTGGTTAAAAATTAATCCAGAGGACTACCAGAAGCTTGTGAAGGGCTATCAAAAGCGCCTAATTGAGGAGAAAATGGCCAAGGGACATTTAACCAAATATTAGAATTACTGTATATTTTTGAGCCAGCAGATTAGGTCACATTTACTGAAGACTTATGATAAATTCCTTATTGAACCAAACTTCATGAATGTTTTTATGACAAAGTACATGGGTTCACTCATTCCATCACAGATAAATGACAGTTGTAGAAATCATTGGAACTCAAGACCGCCATGATATACAAGTTCTTTACAAGTGTATGTAAACTTCAGACCAAGAGTGTACAGTGGCAGTTTTATGAACATGCTAACAGATACGGGACTCATCAAGACTGATGTTGACTTTATCACAATTTCTTCCCCTGAAAACTGGGAAAAGCAAAGAAAATAACTAAACACGTTAGGTTTTTTTTTTTTGCTTTTTTTTTTACTTACTGAAATAGATTTTGCACCAGATTTTTTAATATGTTATTATTTCAGTAAAAGCAGCCAGGTCCTTTGGTAGTTCCCTCTTCATCAGAGGAAACCAACTCACATGTGTGTTAGTTCCAGCACGTTCAGGCAGTAGTTTTAAGACACAGTGTGAGCTAATCAGTATTGAGAAAGCAATTGCCTCCACAGATCTTATTTCATTATGGGGACTTTAAGCAAACTTGTAATTCAGAACATGGTCAGACACTGAAGGCAAGGTGCAGTCTGTCAGAGCCAGGACAAGGTGCAATCACAGTTTCATACTCTAGTCATTTATTTCATCATCTATGATAGTATGTACTATTATTAAGTAATGGGCAAGAAAATAAATTGAACTTCCTGTTTCAATTTCCTGTTAAATCCACGCAGGAGAATGCTGGGAAGTCTGGGGCACTTGCTGTGTTTCGTCTGTGAAAATGATGGAGTATTCTGAACTGTGAATCATTTTTTGCATGTTCATTCAAATAATTGTATCGTGTAATATGTAATATTATGATAATGAATGAACTGTCACAACCACAACATTTGCGTTCTCACTCCCAACTCGTCAAATACAGCAGCTTGGTCAGTGGCCTTTAGTTTTCAAACTATAATGCTCTACCTATCCCTCGAGAGTCAGTATTGCATGTGAAGGAAACCACGATCAAGTTAGCAATAATACATAATATGCAACGTCCAGTAAGACTTTCATAATAAAGCTTGCTGACAAACAGTTAATATATTATGAAATATTCTGGCTTTTGGAATGTCATTAACATTGTCAAACGATCGCAGTTTGGTTAGGCGCCAAAACTACATGGTTAGGTTTAGGAAAAGATCATACTTTGGGTTGCTTACTATGTTTAGTCTTTTAATTTACAGCAGAAGACATTACGTCAGCAATGTAATTCACATTACATACGTAAGTGACGCAACTATGTCAGGCACGTAACATAAGTTGTGTCATTTACGTTCATTAACTTACTTACGTAAATTAACTTACTAAAAAAATCAGTCTGGATTCTTAGTCACCAAAGGGACACAAATCCTGGTCTTCAGAAGGAAAGTCCACAGTATAGCCCATCCAACAGCCCTGACCCTCTCCCAGCTACCACACTAGAGGGGCACTTAAAAAAGTGACATAGAGGGCCACTGACCAGGCTGCTGTATTTAATGCGCTGGGAGTGAGAACAGGCTAACATTTACATAAACAACCTTTTATATTACCCATTGACCAATACGGACTCCCTAAATGCATAAATTGTATCTTTGTTGTCACAATTTAACCATTATCTCTACGGTTTGCAAACATATACATGTTTATTACATTTATTTGGCAGATGCTTTTGTTCAAAGATAGCTTAATATTTAAACCCTACATGGAAAACAATTTTGGGGTTAAACAAACCACAAACCTGAAAAATAGTGGATAACTTGCTCTTTATATTTACTCTAAATATTTCTCATTTTCAGGTGCTGATTTATTTTGTTATTGGAAGTGATTTTAAATGTAATGTAATGATGTTCTGCATATCTGCACACTGCAGCAACATTTCTTTTAAGTGAAACTATGAAAAGCACTTACATGTTACTGTAACACGTTTCAGCATTTACCATTATCCTGTAATTGTCATGTGTGGTGCAGTTAGGTCAATAGTATGAATAAATAAGGTTCACAAAAATTGTTAAATGATAAAGCTAAATGTGTTTGTGTGTGTGTGTGTGTGTGACACCTTTAATAGCTGGAACGACCATGGAAGCGGTTTTTAAGTACTTTGCCAGGTTACAAAGTGCTTTACAGGTTACAATCGAAGGAAAATAACAACATACACATGTGAAAATGTAAACATGACAGGCACAATAAATAATTAAAATACATGATTTACAGACAGAAAAGCAAGGCCGCATGTAGAGCCTTGTAAGTGAGCGGTATCTTGAAATCAATTACATATTTCATGGGAAGCCAGTGAAGAGATGCAAGGATTGGAGTGATATGTGACCTGCGATTGGTACTAGTGAGTTTTCTGGCTGTTGTGTTTTGAACGCCTTGAAGGCGGTAGAAGCCTGCTCGATTGAGACAAGCGAATAAGGCGTTACAATAATTGAGGCGTGAGAAAACTTGTGAATGGATAAGGACTTCAAGATCTCTAGTGGAAAGCATGGGTTTGATTTTGGCTAGGTTCCTGAGTTGGAGAAAGCTGGTCTGTATAAGTTTGGTGATATATTGGTCAAGGTTGCAGTTTTGGTCAAAGATTATTACAAGGTTTCTTACGGAAGGTTTGACATAGGTGGACAGAGGGCCAAAGCAGGAAGTCACTTCAGGAACAAACTTATTGGGCCTATGAGAAGGACCTTGGTTTTTTGTCTGGGTTCAGCGGTAGGAATTTGAATGACATCCTGTTCTCAATTGCGTTCAGGCAGAGATGGGGAGTGGCAATGTTGCACATATTGTTGAGTTTCACGTAGAGATATAACTGCAAATCATCTGCATAGCTAATCAGACTGCGTAGAGGTAGCATGTATATGGAGAAAGGTATTGGACTCAGGATAGAGCCCTGTGAAACATCACAGTGTGGAGGAGCTAAAAAACACTGAATGTCATTGAGTGTAACATGAAAATTTCTGTTTGAAGAGGTAGGATCTGAACCAATTTAGAGCCGAGTCTGAAATACCAACTAACTTGTGTAGGTGTTCAATTAGGGATGGAATAGTCAATGGTATCTAAAGTTGCAGTTAGGTCAAGCAGGATCAGGATGGAACAGTCACTATTGTCGGCACACATGAGGATGTCATTAGTAACTCTTTTAGTGCTCTTTCTGTGCTATGTTGGAGACAGGAAATTGTGTCTCCAACATAGACACGTTGGAAATTGTGCTGTCCTTTAAGGTCATTTTTTCCTTCAGTTTATTCAGTCACAAGTTTGTTTGTTTGTTTGTTTGTTTATTCAGTTTGTTTATGAATAAAAAATTAATCAATGAACAACTTGCCCAAGATTTGCACCTTAAAATCAGCCTGTAACTGCTAAAGCTGTATCATGTGAATACCATCACATTCTTTCTGATTCAGGCAATTGTGCCACAAGACTCTGCACCCTCTGAGACCTCACTGAAATAATTTCAAATAAATTGAGATAAAACATTTCACATATTTTTCCTTTCTTTCTATATTTTACAGTTGCTTCTTGAAAAAATGGTCAGATACAAGAAGCAAAGACATTATGCACAAGGGCCGACAGCAGGATCCACCAGCTGAATTTCTTGTCTCAAGCATGTAGATGGAGCTTGTGAAAGTGGCCACTGCACCATGTCATACCCTGTGTGAGCTGCCTGCAGTATGATCACAGCTCCATCTAGTGTTACACACTGAGAACTCAGACATGATTCCAGGCAATGTCAGCCAACTGTAACACTGGTTTACATTCAGTTTACAGTTATACAATACATTCTTATCATTCAGCAGTTTGGTCATTGGAGACTGAGCTGAGCTGAGGGCATAATGTAATCCGGCTGGTAATTCAAACTATGAATGGAAACAAGGCTATGCACATTTATTTAATACTGTATGTCTTGATAAACAACTGAATTGATATTTTTGTCAATGTTGTGTTCCATTCTGTTTGAATGCTGGATGGCCGTCATCATAACAAAAGTTACAGAAACATTAACAGTAACTTTTTAATCAAAAGAACACAACTTACAGAGATAATATGTTTATATTAGAGAAAAGATAAGAGAAGAGAAAAATAAAAAAAATAAAAATTCAATTTTAAAATCAAAACAATGATACTGAAAAATAAAAAAATAAGACCATTGTGATAGCTGGATACAATACAGTTTCATACTTGGACCTAGTATGTATCATATAAACAGGTATCCTAACAAAAACACAAGTGTTGCAATTTCTGTTGTATAAGATTTTTGAGATTATGAGAGTTTTCCATAGCAAGTGTTACATTTGATATATTTATTTCGGGAGAAATATGTTTTTTTAATGAATGTAGCCAATCCTTGAAGAAGAGCTGTTTGGATAGCTCTATGATGTTTTCCTAGCATTTTAGCAATTCTATAATAACATTTTACATTTTGTCTGATTGAGCTTCCTGGGGTTCTTGTTCTTCATTTAGAATTCTGTAACTTTAAGTTACACATGTTCTGCATCAGATGGCTCTGTCCCTGGTTAGACTTTTAAATTCAGGTTCCAACAACTAAACAAATACACAGACAGACTCAGCATAAAAACAACAGAAAACAGACTGTGTGCATGCATGTGTATGTATATGCATGCATTCATATGTGTGTTTATTGTACATGACTGTGTGTCCTTTGTGTGTGTGCATAGTATATTGACAATGTTTAACAATTAGTGGTATATGAATCCATCATTCAATGTTCACATCTTTGTTGTTGAATAACTAGCCTTGTATACTTTTGAAATTAGAGTCCTAACAATCAACACATTATTTTACATATTGGATGTTTTTTATTATTCCTTTCTATGTGTTATTTTTGGATTTATTTATTTTATTTGTATTCACACCGAATCGTCAGAGAGGCGTAATGCAATGACTTGTCAGGACCTTCTTGAAAATAATTACTGAGTGAGTGGCGTATCTTGTAAGCAATATAAATGTGTTAAATGTCTTCATTAAAATCAAAAGTAGCCCATCACATAAAAACACCATCACTGCATTACATTGAAAGTACATGATCCAATGTAAACAAGAAGCAGTACTACCAGCTAATTTCAAAGACAGGGTTGGAACCTTCCATTACTCTGGAATTGACTGACAGGTCATTTAAAACAAGGACTTTGACTCAACAACAGACTGGAAAATTTGATAAATCAAGAATGCCTATTTTGCAAGCATAGCTCCTCAATTTCCAGATATAACACTGTAATACAATGTACCTCTAAATCATGAAGTCAAAGACTGTTAATGACTTAAAATAGGTTTTAGTACTTTATTTACAGTATATAGCATTATTATAAACTGCACCTAGAAATGTTTTGATTGGCCAAAGCCATATAAATACGAATTAAGAAATGGAGAAATAGATACAACATGGAAAAGAGACTGCATAAAGTCAGTAAAATGAAGTCTATTGCAGTGGGCTTGCATTATGGCCCAGTCAACTTTTGTTTCCATCCTTAGCTTCCTGAAATCTGCTAAAGGCCCCAGCAGCAGAGCATACAGCCACATGCTGCCTATCTGGAAGCGGCTGCATGGTGAAAGACAAATCCTGCCTATAGCGCGTACACCTCTCACCCCCACAAGCTTCCCCTTCCTTCCCCGCTGCATCCCAGTCTGAGTTTGCCTGCTGCCGTCGCCGCTGCTGCTACCGCTACTGCACCGAGAGGGAATTTACATTTTAATAGGCAGAGCTGCACACCGTCTCCGAATGAGGGTATGTGTTCAGGCAAACAGCAGGAAACGCACCCAGCTGCACAAGTTTCCAATGAACCCTCCAGACAATTCCTGGGCCAGAGAAAATGATATTTTTAGCCACTGGGCCTCCCTGTCTGCAGCTTATGGCAGCATATACATAAACATAAATATACACACACGCATATTTTACAAAACAAACTAGATCTCTAAAATGAGATTTGGTATGGTGCCACCTTACATCAGGGGTGATAAGGTGGGATTGCAAGGTTGTGTCTGACCTTCAGAGCTCTCTCTGTCTCTTGCTGGCAGTGTACAGAGACGGAGAATGAGCGGAGGGGTGGCGGCAGCAGAAAGAAGGTCTGGCTGCGGGCCGGTGTGATCACAGAGCATGACGGTTCCATCACAGCTGTCATTAGGCACCAAACAAAAGGCACATCAAGAGCAGGACGGAGAGGAAGAGGCGGAGGGGGGAGGATGGTCCTCGTCACTCCTGCTCTATCACAAGGCCTCTTGATGAAGTGTCAGCCCCGAAGCATGGGTAGAGCGGTCAATACGAGTGCAGCTCCAGGGGAGCCATACAATACGGAGGGGGAGTCAGACCCAGGTTAGCAGAAAGACTTTTGATACCGACGCCATGTCCACATATTGTTCTTTTTGTTTTTTTGTTTTTTTTAGCATTTCTAGATTGTATTATATTGTTTTCCCACACCCCTTTGTTGATTTGAAGGCATACAAAACCATTGACAAAATTAAGTAATCATATAAAATTAAGCTGTGGCTATACCTAATGACCAAACAAAACACTGGAAATCTTATACACAATAAACAGAAATCTCACTAATTTTCACCTGTTTTAACATTTGGCAGCTAGCAAGTCCTATACTTTTCTCTGGAGACCACACCAGAGCTAAAATGAGAGTGAATATTGGACTTACATCCAACAGAGATTTCTTGACCCAGTTTAAGCAATTGATCATTAGATAGGTTTACCAGGAATAGGAATCAACAAGAACAACATTTTAACACAGATATTGTTTACATATTATTATTATAACTCAAGCAAACTGAATCCTTCATATGAGAAAATACATCATGAAATTCAGTGAAGTGTGTCAGATAACTGATGCTTCAAATTTGACTGATGTGTGCTTTAAGAACTTTCTAGCTGTCTGTTCAGGTGATCTGTAACTTTATAAATACCTACTTAGATAAAATACCAACAATAAGAACTCTTTGGAAAATGCTGCAGACCTGTAGCAAAAAGCTGAAACAGAACAAACTTTTGGAGAAACACAACCTGACAGTCTGCAGTGGCCAGATATCAGACCGCCTGCATAACACTATTATTGTTCAAGTCATTTACACTGAATTTATAAAATGACATTGTAAATGTAGCCTACTACTTTAATACGCACGTATAAAGTTTTATAGTTATACAGATGTTTTAGTAAAATACTTCATGACCGGATTTAACGCAGCGCATGAATATCAGGTGCAACTCCAAATTTTGCAATCCATGAGCATGACAAGGCTCAGAGTTTGACTTGTGATTGTATGATTGCTATAAAGCATGTTGCATTTCTGAGCACTGGGTCTTCCTCTGAATATTCTCAAAACCTCCATGTATGTACAACTAACAGATCATCGTAATTCTTAAAGCGTTATTGTTAATTAATTCCTTTTATTAATACAATTCCATGGTCACTTCCATTTACACTTCACATGATACATCAACACAGGGACAAGTATGGTCCAATTTGAGCTTTTTACATTAAATTTTGGTATCAGTGTATACTGTATGTCGGTCGATTAGTAACAAGACATGCCAGTTGATTAAGAAACAGCATGGCCGACTCTTGACATAGGCCATATAGGGGGTTGCCTAGGCTCCAGCATGTTACATTTCAAGGTCCGAGCCTTCAGGTGCTCAATTTAGAAAACGGAGAAAAGAGGAGGAGGACAAGAAACCCCACTATAGAGGTATGTCTTCTTTTATATCATTAAAAACAATACTGTGTTGTATAAAGACGTTTCATTTGTACTAGCTAGCTTAAATTAAAATACAGCAAAACTAGCTAATAATGCGAGATAATGGAGCTATGTTAGCTGCTAAAGATGTTTATGAATCATCTGAATGTCAGGCCTATTAGCTTATTTGGCTAACTGTTGCTGCTGTCTGGTTAACTGCTGCTGCTGTTCAGTGTCCCTCCTCCTACCTACAGTGTTTGACATTGTGCTGAAATTCTCTGACCAATATGGACTACCCAAATTGTTGGGCATCTGTTACTATTTAATTGTAGTGCAACCTCTTTTATTTTACTAATGCATAATCACAAGTATGTAATAATGTGTTATGTTGACCCACTGGTGCCAGTAGTAGTGTGCAGGAGGCTGCAGCAGTTGCTTGTCCTTCTCTGTCTGCTGCAGATACATGTTTTTGCTTGTACAGTAATAATCAGGCGAATCTACTCCGTAACTGTCCAGATGCACTCAGGACATTTTTGCAGAAGCCTCCAACAGCTGCTGGAGGAGGGCCCACTAATCTGCCATCTACACCACTCTCTGAAGCATGTAAGTTCAGAAAATGATTTGTGGTCTCTCATACACTGCTGTTTTATCATTGTTTTTATTGTTGTTGTTGTTATTATTTGTATTATTACTGAATGTTACAGTTAAACCTTGTTGCTAATGAAATGCCGGTCATAATCAAATTAAATAAAACTTATTTGTACAGTGCTTACTCTATATGAAGTAGAATGTCACAACAGATTTAATGCAGTGATGTAACAGTATGGATATCCAAATCCTATTCTCGCCTAGGGCACCAAAATGGCTAGAGCCAGCCCTGAGAAACAGTGTCACCACTACATTGTCCATCAAAGAACACTGACAAGATTACTGACAAGAAAAAAATTAATTCACATACACTACCGGCATCTTTTAAGGTGGAACTTTTTGAGTTGACTATGTGAATCAGCACACCTTAATTGTCAATATCATCTTTGATCATTCTGTATGATTTTTGTTTTTTGGGTCTTCAAGCGCTTAAAATGTATATGATTTTCAACCAGATTATGCAAACTGTGAACATCTTATTTCCTTCCTCACTCTCTGACTCTCTCCCTGAGGTGAAAAGTGAAAAGTGTTTAAACATTGTTGGAACATTTGGGATAATGTAAGTACACAACTCAACAATATATAACAGCCTAAAAAATGTAAGAGAAAAAAGAAGACATCTTGTGAAAATGACAGGAACGTTCAGTGACAGTTGTGTGAGATAAGAAGAGCTGGTGGCAGTTGTGTTTCCTCTGGACGGAAGACTTCATGACCGATGAGGGTCACAGTAGATTTCATAGTGACAAAAAACACACGCACAAACACAGAGACACAGAGGTTAGCTTGCTGCACTCTCTGTTAACTTCTGAACTGTGACCTTAGAAACAGCTATAAAACAAGATACGGGCCATTCTATTGTATTCATGCAAACTCAGAGTTGGAAACATTTTGAAAAAGATGTGTTTTTCCCCAAATTGTTTATGTATGTAAGCTGTATAATATCCACCATACACAATTCTAGTAATGGTGCAGTTCATTTTCATATTGTATTTTCAGAAAGTTTGGGAATATCTTTCCTCTCCCAAAATGTGTCATAACTAAAAAAACAAAATATATTATCTACAAAGAAAAAGTATTATATTGACCTACGAAGATTACTTTAAAAAATCTTAATAGCTCTTCCTGAGGTTTCTTCCATCTTTTTTTTCACCCTGTTTAAAAGTTTTTCCTCACTCAAATCGAGAGTCTAAGGAGTTTATCGTTCATTGTACAGATTGGAAAACCCACTGAGGCAATGTGATTGTGATTTTGGGCTACATAAATAAAATGTATTTTATTTTATTTGATCTACCGTGTTAATATTTTTTTTAAATTAAAAAAATCAATAGTAATTATTATTATTAATAATTTATGTATGAAAAGTGAAAGTATTACCAGTCATATGCACTTGTTATCTCACAATTTTTTGCCGTTTTTTTTTCAAAATGCCATTAGGAACTTCCTGGAAATAATGGGATCAGGGATTGCATGAGATCAGGCTCCCAGGCTAGCAAAATACACAAATAAGGAAGCCCCTGGAATCTCAGGCTAGAAAATACACCAATAGAAACACATCAGTGGGAGTGTTTTTAAAAAAAAAATAGGTGGAAACTCCTCAAGATCTCCAAGAGTATAATAACCAGGAGCCCTGAGAGCTCCAATTCAGTCTCGTCCCGGGATCGGCTGGAGTTTATTGAGGTTGCTGTCTGACAGAACACAATAAACTCTTTTGCAACAGACTCTGCACAACTCCAGTAGATTTCTTTGAGCACTTTTTCTGACTCTAATGGACTCTGCAGGAAGCAATTTTTGCTGAAGTGTTGGGGCAGGATCCAGGTTCTTCTGGCCCACTCTCTGTCCTGTCACTGTAAATAGGGAACAAAGGGGTTTGGACTGAAGCATATTCAATTCCAGCCAATCAACACATTGCCGCATCACTAAAGGAAGGGCTGTAATTTGATTGGTCGTTAAGCTCAAATCAACAACGTTTCACAGACTCATGAAAGAAAGCATTTTACATTAGTACACACATTTACTTTCAAAATGATGAGTACTACAGTGCACTGCAGCAATAATGAAAGTTCTCGAAGTAGACAAAAAATTCAATGTTGTGTAAACTATACCATTCTAGAGTGAATTACTATTATGTTTTTCATTGGCTGAAAATAAATGACTAGTAGCACACGTCCTGTACACATTTTGCTGTTAATAATATGTTCTTTGTTAAAAAGACATTAAGGAGTATTTTTCACAGCATCTCTGTTATTCTAGAGTGTGAGACAAAACAGTGCGTCACAGCTTCGGGCGTGCAATCAAGACTGGGACCCCTCCCCGCTCTAATTAATAACTATTGAACACGCCAACAACAATCAACACTAATTAAATTGTGTGCTTGTTGACAAGGGTACAAGCCTTATCAAAAGACAGGAGGGTGTGTGTGTGTGTGTGTGTGTGTGTGTGTGTGTGTGTGTGTGTGTGTGCGTGTGTGTGTGCGAGAGAGAGAGAGAGAGAGAGAGAGAAGGGGGGTGGGGGGCCGTGGTTTTCCATAATAAGTTCACTAAATGCCCCGAGCCATAGTGTTAATTCAAAAACCACCACAACCGCTGACACTCTGTGACACTGACTGTTGGCAGAGGGAAGCAGGGCAGCTCCCACTGCTGCAGTGGGATGAAATACTTAATATGTGTTTGTGTGCATATGTGTGTGTCTTGCAGAGGATTTGATGATTGTAAACACTCCTGTCTAGGGGGATCCCAGGACACTTTGTCTTTTCTATTTCCATGACACAGCACACGGGAAGGATATGATGCTACAGAGGTTAAACTAAGATGGGTACCATTTTCTAATAATGCAGACTTTATAAATGTGTTTAGAAGTTACAATGACCAACGGATGAGACATTTTTACTAATTCTTTATTGGTAAGTTATAATTCATGAATGAGAACATCTTTGGTTTGCCAACACTCTATGACACAGTGTTAAAGAAAGTGAGAAAAATTCCTGGATCCGTCGCTTTATCAGGATCAGCACCAAAAGTTAATGAAGTTAAGTTAAGGAGACCCATCCTCCTTACAAGTTTTATGGAAATCTGAGTTGTGTTATCCTGCTAACAAACCCACCAACCAACAAATGGACATGGGCGAGAACATAACCTCTTTTGGCAGAGGTAAATATCTAGGATGTTGCTTTGCACACCACATCCCAAGAATACTCTTGGTGGTGACGAGAACAATCCTGTCATGGTAACACAGCTGGGTGTTTTGAACAAAACCATGGGACATCTGCTACCATGGCGACAAAACTGGTATTTTAGGCCAAAACATGATCTTTCATTGACCCTTATCAAGTGTTTTATTTTTTTACTTTAAACCTGAGCAGACCACAGCATTGTTACATCATAAAATTAAAAACTAAACCCAAAGAAGCAACATAAAAAATGTAAAGTTTCAACATGTCCATGGTTTGCAGAAATGTACATTAATTGGGTTGTTCATTTGGAGTTGTAATTTAAGAAGAAATTGAAATCGGTCCCCTAAGATGACATGTCATATAAGGTCATGTCTGCATGTATGTCCTGTATGTGTTCAGTGATGTCACATGAACCTCAGTGGAGCTCCACATTTATTGAAAAATTGATTATGAACATGACCTAGAAACCCTTTAGCCTGCTGAAACCAAGTTTGAATGGCCTACATTCCACACACTGACAGTCCACTGGGTGCTGCAGTCCCGGTGGAGCCTCAGTAAATTAAAAACAAGTAGCTTATCCTCTTCAAATGGGACAGTTCAAGGATTTAAAGAAGAAGGTCACTGACACGCAGAGCAGGACTGCAGCAAACAGGTGTATTCGTTAGTGTGTGTCTATTCTAGAGAGGTCAGCAGGGAGTCCTGAAAGCCAGTACTGTTTTGTGTGTGTGTGTGTGTGTGTGTGTGTGTGTGTGTGTGTGTGTGTGTGTGTGTGTAATTGCTTGTCTTGAGAGACATGCAGGAGAGCTCTACGATCCTACAGCTGTAATATTACAACCTGTGCTTGGATCAACAAAATCAAAAGCTCTCAAGTTTACAAGTCAGACACCTGACCTTGACATGTTTTTACTGGGCTTTATGGGCCCCAAGCCTGAAGCTAAGGATTCAGCACTTTTCTTTACAGAGTTTTCTTGGTGTTGAGGAAAGGCAGCAAAGAGTTTGACAGTATATTGGCTTTTCTGAAACATCATCTTAGCCATGGTTCCTGGGATAGACAATGTGTCCTTTTCATCTAGTGTCGCCAGCAGGTTGATGGAATGTAAAATAGTTTGTCAAACAGCAGACTGTTGCCACACAGTGCACAAATCATCTTACCATTTTTAAATATCTCTAACATAAAAAAATATTTGAACAGTTCCTATTTATGCGCTGCTGGATGCAACATTTTTGTTGTGGTTCAAATAGAAAAAAATATACATTTGAAGGATAAAGTTAAATATGGTTTTCCCACCCGGTAACACCAAACCATGTCACCATCATGTTTGGACTCACCTACCCGAGAAAACAATATGTTATTCCATGGTCACGTTAACAATTATAAACATACAATGCCTGGTTACACTTTTAAAATAAAGTCACCAGAACTACTTGGTTAGGTTTGGGAGTAGATCAGGCATTGTTTGAAAATAACTACTTTAAACCTTAAAGCTGGGTTGGTAATTCTGTTCAGAAGTTCTGTTTTTTATTATATTTGTATAAAATCTCTTAACATCCAGACAACAATCAAAATATAAAATGATTTGGGAAAAAAAGGAAAAAAATCCATGGTCTGTGACAGCAACAGGGCTGTCACAGACGGCCCAAAGATATTGTATGGACAGCCTACCTGTCCGTCAGTCTGTCCTCGTCATCAGATTGCTCTCATCGTGGAAGCTCTAACATGCAAAACATCGTATCATCATGAGTCCAATACAACACTGATGCTTGTCTGTGAATCTCTGAGGGTAAAAAAAAAAAACATGTAGTAGACCCACCACTGATCTTGATGTTTTAGATTTGCCAACGTTACCATAGCCAGCAAGTTAAAACATCAAAATACACTTTCAAAACAATTTCTGAATGCTAACAAAGCTAGCTTGACAGCTGTCAGTGCTAGCAATGGCTATGTTTGTTGTTTATGTTCAATATGATAATATTAGGTGTGTACTTACAGGTGAATGAGACATGAGGTAGCTACTTGTAATTAGATGTGATGAAAACGATGCACTGATACACTCTCCTCCCCACCTCTCGTGAGGACTCGGACTCCGTCGGTGGTATTTGGCATTTGTCTGACAGTGCGTGTTCATGGTTTGGCGGGAGTGACTTTGGAGAGAGGCCTGAGGGCAGGGGGCGGGGTTTACTGGCTGGATACTTTCAAAATCTAGCCTGGGCCTGACGGTTTTTCCATCTTACCAACCCCAACTTTAAAACACCTTTAAACCTTAAACACACTGAATAAAAATAAGTTCTGCTGTTCTACACCAGCAAAATTCTTAGCTTCCTACACCAGCACTCGAAATGCTTCATCAAACATGCCAACCACCATCTGCTGTAAGTAATACACTGACTACTTAAAAAACCTGAAATATCCTTTTAAACACATAATATGTAGTCTTTGCCACTAGGTGTCTCTGTCAGCCATGTATCACTTTCAAAGTAAGAGACATTCCTACAGTGTATGCCACAAATGGCCCCCCTCATACTGACCTGGCCTACTAACAGTGCAGCCTCCTGGCACCAGGCCCAGCCTGGAGGCTCAATCCTGACTGACTGTGACCAAATGAACACTTGTTACCATGAAAGGCTCTTGCCTTAGACAACAGGATTGGCCTGTGACCCTGAATCAACAGCAGCCTCAGCCCCCCTCCCCTTCTCTTCCCCTCGCCACCCAAACACAAACATACACAATGCCCATACTTGTCAAGCGGTAATCAATAGCTAGTGACTGATATTGATGGATCTCCCTCATCTGCTGTCTGCTCCCAGCTAGTGGTGGTGGTGGGGTGAAATAGAGCTGGGTTGTCAGCAGTGTTGGGGGTAATGCATTACAAAATGTAATGCGCTACAGTAATATATTTCTTTTTGCGATAACGGAGTAATATAAGGCGTTACTAATAATATTTCAGTAATATATTACTACAGTTATATCTCGTAACGCGTTACAATCCACATTACTGACTGAAGTGAAGCATTTATTGTTGTGTTTTTAAGAACCCATCCACAATACGCTTGACCATATTAATATAGGCTCTGTGTGTGTTTAATATAGCCGAGCCTATAAGTTCTTTGTTATTTCTCTGTGTGACTGAAATGAGCCATATTTCGTAGGCCTAATGATGAAGCCTAATCTTCCAAGTGCACTTTAATTTACAATCTTGAATCACATTTGTCAATGTATTCCTAGTTCTGTGGACTAAGATAAAAAAGCGTTTTTTTGTCTTATCATGTCATTAGAGGCTACATTATAAAAGGTACTGGTCCATTGTGTTTCAAATGACTAAGCCTACAATTATTCCTATCTCATAATATATCAGACTGTGATCCTTTGTCTGCCTGCTCATCCCTGTGTCCAAGGACATTTGTTTATCTAAAAAGGTCTATATAGGTTATTTGGGCATTTTGTTGAAAGTAACTAAAAAGTAGTGTAATAAGTGGTATATTACTTTACACAGACAGTAATATTGTAATGTAATATATTACTTTAAACTGACTTTAAGCTAACTAGTAATATGTAATATATTGCACTTTGCTCAAAAATATATGCTCTCACAAACACACAGTACACTAAAATATAAGAAAAGCATCCCTGTGCACAGTTTAGTTTGTTTTACTTTTTACTACATTTAATAGACCTTTGTCTCGCCAGGCCACACCACAGAGAAATATATAAGATAAGATAATCTTTTTATTGATCACCCAGATGGTGATCATGCCTCCAGAAAATTATATGCCATGGTGGCTGGCTATGCATTTTTTATTTTCATTTCCTTTTCATTATTGATTTACTGTAAAATGTAAAATATCACATAAAAGCATGATATGCATACAGTACTCATTACTGAGAAGCATATTTTGAAGTAGTTTTATCACCTAAACCTAACCAAACTGCAACCATACGACAAAGGTCCAGTAGATGTTACACTCCAACACCCATGTTGGTTTGTGGTGATATATGTCTTTTTGGAAGATGCTGACAATCAACCTATTCAGTCATTTTGATAGAAGGATGTGTTGGTATTTATACTAATATATACTAACTATGAGTGTGTTACAGCAACACCCAGGAGTGGAGTCATTACTAAAAGAAGGAAGACCTGTTTAATATTTAACACTTAAGTCTTGCTTAGTGTTATGTTATCATTTATTTTGACTTTGGTCCAATATTCAAAGTTTAGAGCCAAAAGTGTATTTCCTATTTTAGAAATATCTGCCTGCTTAATTTAATCTACTAAATTATTTAAATGTCATGCAAACATGTGGGGGAGACCATGTGCCCATGTTGCATACCCAGTGGAGTCAGCAGTAGTAAATTAATGTTGTTTATGCTGTTTAGTGTTTATTAATTATTTTTTCTGCACAATAATTCGAACATAATTTGGCAGAAAAGTTTTAAGTAGAAAAAAAGAAAAAAGTTGAAAGAAGATGAAAAAGATGAAAGTATTTACACACATATACAGTACATAAATGACGTCTTGCCTCCAGCGTTGTTGGTAGTGGCAGGTAAGAAAAAAATTAAAATCCACCAAAACCATTGATTTCAGGTGCACCAGGTGACTGTGTCATCTACAGCAGCTGCCATATTGATACAGTAGCTCATCCAAATATACAAGGAGGCCTGGGACTAAAAATCCAAGTGAGATCTCAGCTGAGGGGGATCTCATCCTGTAGCTCACGTAAAATTGGTTCCACATTCTCTTCTAAGTATCCTCCTCATCCCACACTGAACAGATCCAAGAGTGGTCTCCCTAAATTAAGTACTTAACAGGCTGAAGAGGCCAACATTGGAGAGTTACTAAACCATACATGTAAAAACAGCTGGAATACTTACAATCAATTAGCAGGAAATTAAACAGGGAAGGTAAAGAGATTGTTGGGAAACGTGAAAGTTTCAGTTATTTGTTAGATTTCAGACCACTGCATTGTAGAAATAGGCAGTTGAATGGCAACTTCTCGTCAAGACATTCTAAATTTAAGTCATGACTAAATTGTGACTAAATCTTGGAATTTCACCAAAGAAACCTCCTCTAACCACCTTTTTAAGGTGATCTGTTACCACATGGCTGAAGTTCTATACTAAAGCAACTGTCTCGACTGTCTCCACAAAAACTGAGCTCACCAGTGCACCACTATGCTGCTTAAACAGCCTGGGTTAAAACCATAATTAAATGAGTATTTTTTTGTGCTAGCCGCAGACATAGACTATTGAATGAGCTTATTAGCCTACTAACAAAATGACCAAAAAAAATTAGATTGATAAACAGACACATATGGCCCAGGGGCCGCCAGTTGAATAGATCTGTTCTTGTGTTTGGATCATGCCTGATTATTTATTTAATAGTTGTACTGTCTGTACCATCTAATGGTGGGTGATGAGAGGTTTTAAAAAAATCTAAATATATAAGAAGACAGATAAAAATATCTTAAGCCTGACAAAGCTTTGCATGAAAAACTAAAATGTGCATTACATTGCAATAGCAGAGTCCTTCATCTAGGTTGAATGGGTACCTTCATCCTGGTACCACCCTCTCTCTCAATTTGTTCCCATTTTACCTCATGCTTTCTCCTGTCAATTATAAGAAGAAGGCAAACACAACAATAAATATTAAAATGTGTTCTAAATGTTACATTTTCCCAGAAGACGGGAACCTGCACAATATAAGTAGGTGGTTTGAATGTTGTAGCTGATCAGTGTAAAAAATCTGTTGTTGTGACAAGCAGCATTTTTGTGCCCTATTCTCACTTATATAGACACGTCTAATCAAGAACATGTCTGTTAAAAAGCTGCAAATGGCACTGGTGAAGAGGTGAGAAATGAGGAGAAACCACACTAAATGGCTGAAATCGTGGATCGTGGAAACCATGGATAGTACAGCGACAGGCTCTTCTGGCTTTCCCTTTCTTATACTGTTTCTCTTCTCATCCACTGATTTGCTTAGCTGAATAGCCAATCAGAGTGATTTATCTCACCAATGGGCTCTGCTGCCGATTCTTTAGGCTCAATCAGGCAAAATGTTGCAGACAAGAGCCAACCAGTGCCAACAGTATGGGACCCACCACAACAACTAGGGCCATAGACGCTCATTGGCCATTTGTGACGATTCCTGCTGATGACTAATACAGAATATTTAACAATGCCCCCGGGAAAAACTGAAAACAAATGATGTGCTCACGACAAACCAACCAGCTGAACCAGTCCTAAGAATACAGATTGAGTATGCAGCAAGAGACAGCCTGCTAAACGTGTAGGAAGCTCTGGGGATGTTATGGTCATTCATTCATACATGGTCTCAGTTATGGATGAGGTGCAGCTTCAGCCTACTAGCCTTCATTCCTACAAAGGGTACAACTTTGGTAGGCTGTGGCCTTCTAAGATAACTGTTTCCATGTGTGTGTCTGTGTGTACTGCTTGTGTGTTGAGTTTGGTCAGCTGTCCAACCAACTCAAAACAACCTCAACAACCTTTTTCAATGAAAAGAGGCGTTTCAAGGCAACCCTTTGTCTTCATTGTAAATGTTTATCTATTCTATAATGCTGACATCCATTCAGATGACAGGAGTGAAAGAAAGACAAGGCTGTGAGCTGTGTAAACAAGCCCACCTCACAAAGAGAGCCAAATTCCTGCACTACACTTGCAGGAAAATAACCTATCACACACGAAAGGACACTTTTTTAATACAGGCTATTGTATATAGAGGGAGGTGTTAATTGTGCAGATAGCTGGCTTCGATCTGTGACAGACAGCTCAGGATGTTTGGCTTTTCTCACCCACCCACAATCAGTGTCAAATCGATAGTGGCACTCTTGCGGAATTTTTCAATCAATTTTCAATGAAAAGCAGAGGAATCCGCCAGCCTTGAGGAGCCTGTGTAGGTGTCAGCATTATATCCAGGTGCTTCAAAACCAACAAGCTGCAGTTCAGAAGTTCTTTTATTGTTTTGTGGTAATTTTGCAATTCCACTCTGACAAGGTAAAAATCTCTTTATTAATGCTCAGTGCATGGTACACAAGACAATGGTTAGTTCATATGTTATCCCCAAAGAGAAGTTGTTCACTCCTTTGATTTTCGGAGGGGTTTCACCTTGTGACTTTTGTCCTTTTGCTAATACTGTGTTTTAGCAGTGTTCCCATCTAAGACACAGTGGAAATTTACTATTCACCACAAGTTCAGGGTGCTGGAGCCGATCCCCGCCGACATTGGGCTAGCGGCGGGGTACACCCAGGATAAGTTGCCAGTTCATCACAGGGCTGACATAAAGGGACAAACAACCATTCACGCTCACATTCACACCTACAGCCAATTCAGGGTGAGCGATTAACCTCACTTGCATGTCTTGGACTGTGGGAGGAAGCCGGAGTACCCGGAGAGAACCCACTCAGACACGGGGGAGTACATGCAAACTCCTTGAACTCGCTCTTGCAACAGCGCTGACCACTGTGCCGCCGTGCTGCCCCTAGATTCCAATCAACCTGATTAAGTGATTAAGTGTTAAGTGTGAAATTTAAATTATTAGGCCACATTTTCTGTCCACAGGATTCATGATCAAAGCTTCCATGAAAGTGTATGTGTGTGTGTGCCAATTGTCATTGTTAGTTTTATCAATCCAAACTGACATAGTCTTGTACTGCACTTTGTCACCATTGTAACAGTAAAGGAGCAACAGTCCTCAAGAAATAAATCTGTTGTGACTGGATAGAACGATGTCACACAAATACATGACGAATACATTTTTATGTGCAACTAAGTGGTAATTTGTTAGCATAGCAACCAGCAAAATATCTCTGGTATGTTGCTGTCACAGTAAGTAACAGGCAGGGTCAAGTGTTATGTGATTAAACCTTCTATTAACACCTGCACATATAGTCTAACCCCTAAATTCCACCAGATGTGTGTTAAGCTTTGGTTTGCTTCCTAACAGCTGTGGTTGGGAGAGAGCTGAGCCTAAAGCAAGGGTCTTGATGATCCAGGTGATCTGCACTCTAACCCTCACCTATCACCTGCCCTGAGTTATGGTTATAGATCACTGATACAAGTGGCTATACAAGTGTGAATTTCCCTCACAGAGTGGCTGAGCTCACCCTTAGGGACCCAAGGACAATAGGAACTAGGTATAGAAATAATGTTCCTTTGCAATGAAAGGAACAAGAATGCCTCCTGTCTGCTTCTCTCTGAAGGTTTTGAGGACAGGTCCAGCTTGGAGAATATCACAGGGCAGACCCAGAAAACATTGGAAGGATTACATTTCCCATCTGGGGATGCCTCTGGATCTGCCAGGAAGAGCTGGAGAATAGGGACAAGGACAAGGCTACTTTAAGCCTGCAGCTATCACCCACTATAAATAAGATGCTGAACATGGGTGGATGGGTGGGTGGTTGACTGGATGGATGGTGGTACAGAACAAGACAATCTAAAGACATTTCAACATCATTTCAACAACATGATGCTCAGCTTTCATTGTTTTGCAAAGAGAGGTGACCATCTCAACTGTTCCCATTAGGCCAAATTACATGGGCATTACTTTTCATGTTGTCATTCATAAATATCTTCCAGTTATAATTTATTCACAGAGGCATCTGTAAAACAGAAAATAAGTTAATGTTATTCACTTGTTCATGAATAGTTAATATTTGCCTGATCTTTTCTTCATTCAATGTCTGAGCTTCATTTGGTACTGAGAATTAGTTTAACATAATTCAGCACTATGTGTTTAATGTTGTTATTCAATTGCCCAATTTGTGGCCCTTCACTTACATTTTGTAAGTCAGTATGGTCCTCTGCCCATGGGTGACATCACAGACAGGCAGTCAGGGGGGACCGGAGATTTAGAGGGAATGTAGTGTTAATTTTGAGAAATCAATTGTTGTTATAGCAACATAATGCAGTTAACTTAAAAGTTGCAAAAGTAAAAGTACTCATCTTGCAGAATGAAATAATTCAGAATAATATACATCATATTATTGGATTATAATTGATTCATTCATGTGTTCATCACTTCAGTGCTGAAGCTGGTAAGGTGGTTTACCTACTTGCTGTAGTTTTTCTGCTGGGTAACCTGTGATTTTCTACTTGATAAATAAAAGTTTAATTTCAATCTATAATTTTTCATAATTGATTTGTTGATTATATGTTGTATAGTTATACTAAGTCTGCAAATTAACTAGTGACTAAAGCTGTCAAATAAATGTAATGGGGTAAAAAGTACAACATATGTCTGAATTAAGTAGAAGTATAAAGTATCAGAAATGGAAATACTCAAGTCCCTTAAACCTGTAATGAAGTACTGTACTTGAGTAAATGTACTTAGTTATTTTCCACCATGTGTCCACTGGATAATATGGCATAATCATGACTTATGAACTCTCTACCATTGGGGCCAAAGGAACAGCAATTCCCAGGAGAACTGTTAAGTTCTTCTCACTGTTGACAGCCTGAGCTGCATATGGGAGGGTTTGGGAAATGGAGAGGAAGGTGTGGGTACTGTGACTCAAGCAGTCGAACACGCCACAGCGTATCAGTAAACACCGTTAATCACAGGTTAGCAGATGGGAACGTTAATTGCAGAGGAGGAAATAACAAGACCCAGAGGATGCTTCTATTTATCGACACCCCTACTGTTAACTGATAAGGGCCGGGTGGTTTGTGTGTGTGTCTGTGTGTTCACACCAAAAAGTGAGGAGTGGCTTGAGAAAAGAGGTGATTTAATGTTGAATATGAACTTACCAACAACTTACCAACACACACACACACACACACACACAAAATCAGTGCCTGTAGTTGCTCACCATCGTATCACTAATGTATAGTGAGGTGTTCTGGCTGTGTGTTGGGACTGAACCTGCAGTAAAACTTGTGCAACTCCAATAAACACACACTAATATTGTAAAGCGGAACTCGCCTCTCCATTCATGTGTTAACACAGCTAGTTTGTTTGTCTATGCTAGCTTGGTAGCTTCCAGCTAGGTGGGTGTGTTTCAGTAACCAAGCTTTATTCAACTTAGCTCAGTGCCACCCACGCCCCAGATCATTTTTAAATAGTTGGAGTTAGACAGAGTCAGGATCTGCTAAGATGGCGAGGGCCGGTACCACCCACTTTGAGCTTCACATTGGCTCTTTAGCAGAGGGGACAAAAGTACAGACACTCTTTACTCAAGTAAAAGTAAAGATAAAAGACTGGTAAAAGTAGAAGCACTGATTCAACTCCTTTGACAAGTAAAAGCAATAGAGTACAAGCTCTGAAACGTACTCAAAGTATAAAAGTAGAAAGTATCCCTCTGAAGGACATTTCTACTGGCCATTTCTGTGCAAAGCTAACTGAACCTCACTTATTACCTCACTATAATGAAGAACTAAGACTATTAAAGTTAAAGGTAGAATCGGTAGGATTTGTCCCAGCTGTTCCTAAATGCACCACAAAGATAGTTGATTGTTGAGTCTCATTCCCAGGACGTCAAATAGCCACATTTTGGGTTGGTAAAGTGTCCCGAGCAGCAACAAAGTGAGAAAATAAGAAAATCCAGGCAGAGGGCTGCAGGGTCACTGCAGATACAAGACACGAACACGCCTTTTATCCCTATTCTAGTCTCCCTCTCTGTTTCTGTCTTGTTACGTCTTTTTCGTCATTTCGTCTCGCTATGTCTGCCGTGCATGATGTGCACTGATAGGTTGAAATCAGTCTTGTGATGTTGGGAAGGCGGTGTGCGATGACACCAAATAAAAAAAATCCATAATTCCCCTCAAATGCATCAAACTAAAGTAACAAGCCTGTTTTGAAAATGTGAGGAGGAGAAAGTTCAGATATTTGTGTTCAAATGTAGAGAGGAGAGGCAAAAAGTTGGTAGAAAAAAAAATACTCAGTACAGATACCTGAAAAATCTACTTGGCAGTAAGAGTAACAAAGTATTTGCACATTGTTAGGTCCCACATCTGCTCTTCAGAAACATATGGGTGACATCGCGGTGGCTCTGTCCAATATTTTTTACAGTCAATGTGTGAGATTTAGTGCCAATCAGACCATAAAGGTACTAGTGCTATTTCATCATTACAAAAAACATCAACTGATGAAACAATGCCAAAAAAGAGAGTTGTGGACAAGTGAGAGAGGGAGTGCAAATATGGACAGAAGTGTCAACGTGATGAGAAAAAAACCTTGATCGTCACTCCTGTCATTTTCAGTGAAGTGTATGAATATATTACAGACTGTCAACAGTGACAATCACACAGATTGAGCTTTTTAACATCTGTATTCTCAAAAAATATTGTGATATTACAGGCTGGGATGCTTGTTTCATGCATGGTGGCTGCGTTGCTGAGCTGCTGCTGCTCATTTAAGTGTGTGTGTGTGTTCACACAGGCAGCGTTGCTGCTGCAGCGCGACTCCTGTCTGCCCTATCTGTTTACATGGAGTTTGCCTTTGAATATTATCAGTAAATATAATGACACAATTTTCCTTTATCCTCGTTGAAAGAGTGAGAAAGTAGGAGAAAGAGAGGGAAAGAGGGAGAGAAAAAAGAGAGTGCACAGGAAAGAAAAACTGCTCTTCACCTGTTGTGTGTGTTCTTTTCATGTCAGTGACATATTCTACACATACAGACACTGTAGTGAAACACTGGTATGATGTCCATATGACTGCCTACAGGTCGTTTTCAGGTCACTTTTTGCCAAGAACCGCGCGTGTCGCGGTAGAAATAGGCGAGACTCCAAATCTCTTGATGAGGCGCCGCAGCAGCCACGCTTGACACGCACGTGAGAAGCGTGTCTCGGGCATCCAGTGTGAGTGGTCTAACCTGTTAACATGGACGCAGAAAGGAAGAGGAGAGGTGATGCCAGGCAGCAGCACTGCACACTCATCCAGTGTGTCAGCCTGTTATTTTAAGGTCATACCACCCAGCCCTACATGTTTGGCAGGAATCTATTACTACATCATCTTTTTCACGTTTCAACAATGCTTCGTTAAAAACATCTGGTTAAAAATGCTTTTTCTTTAAGAACATGATCTGAGCATCGCAGGACATTTTTCTATAATTTACAGAATTCAATTCAGCTCTTATCATGGCTGCAGCTGAACCACTTCCAGGTCTGCCGGGTCAGGGTTAGGAACCTTCCTAAGCAAAAAGGACTATTCGACTGCAGCCTCAGTCATTTCTGGGAAGGTTGACATCTGTGACACAGTACCCTTCTTACTACTTCACATAAATGTATTGCACGATTAAAAGCCAGCCTCATGATGTCATGCAGACTTTATGTTTTGCTGCCTATTTAAATACTGGTTTATCTACTTTCACTGGCAGCTAACAAGACACAGCTGGTCATAAAATGAAATAGACTGAGCAAAATATCAGCCTTTCTGTCACTCAGATGTGTTGATATTGTCCTCATACAAACAACCTGCACATGGTTCCCAGAGCATCTTAATCAATCAGCATGGCTCTCTGCATCCAATAGCTGCCTAATTGATGCACTAATCCAGTCACTAAGTACTGCAGCACTGTGGAGTCTGCCCAAAGCAAACACCACACACAAGTCATCAATGAGATGCTTCTCAAACAAGAGAGTGGAGCAGGACTGACAGAACATCTATGAAGTATAGATCAAGGAAGAGAAGTGCACACTCCAGCCTTTTGGCCTGAAACAACACTGCTTTCTTATCTAATGAGACTTCAAGTGTGACTGCAAGGTTTGCTGACATACTTTTACCCAACAATAAGCTTGTGTCCCCTGTATTGTATGTGAATTTAGTGGTAGTTAGTAACCTCGAGGGAGTTTACATTCTACGTTTAAATTGTACACATGATCGGGCTTTAGGTTTAGGATTTGTACACCAGGATTTTATTCCGGGTAGCATGAAGAAGACTCCTGAGTCAGCATGTAGATCTACATGTTGGGAAATATAACAGTAACATTTTATTAATTAACACATATAATTTCGAGAAAAGTTTTCCTTATAAATACTACCTCATGTTGTACTATAGAGGAAAAGTGAATGGAGAGGAAGAGGTTCAAAAGTAGTACAAGACTGTCTGATATCAGTACAAAGGAGACCCAGGGACAATTTCCAGCTGTGTTTGTGGTGAGAATAAAAATAAATTTTTGACTTAGAGAAGGGACAGCTTCAGCCGTGTTTGTGCTGATAAAACCAGGTGTTTTTAACGAGACCTCATGACATCTCTGGCTGTGTTGTGGCGACCAAAGCAGTATTTTAAGCCAAAACATGAGCTTTTCCTTATCTTGCCTCAACCTGATGATTGAAAATTTTACCTAAACAAGCTTTTAGTGGTAACATAAAGAAAATGTGAATTGACTTAGCCATCCTCTCCACCAACTACCACAACATACAAGGAAAGACAGACAAGCTTGACATATTTGATATGAGCAAAAAATGCAGGAAATGAAGATCAGATCTAAAACACTGAGCTGAAAGAAAACCTGGGAGACCCAAAAGGACCTGAAACTGAACTGTGATGGAAGAGCTGACACAATGAAGTTGAGGGGAAGCTCGACATGTTGCCAAAGACATGGAACGATGGAGGGAACTCATTGTGGCTGGCTGTGTTTCCCACAGGGGACAAAGATGACACGTGAACAGGAAAACACAGGGATCATACCACCAACCCTATGATTAATGGGCCGCTCCACCTGCTCCTGCCATGCAATGTATGGCTTGGTGCCACTAAAACAAGACAACAGCAAATAATGTGTGAAAGATAACAATTACGTACATGAAGTTAAACATTTTCAAAGCTCAAGGAGTTTTAAGTAATTTATATTCCTGTAAAGGGGTTGGTGTTGGTGAAAAAAAACAAAAAAAAACATACTTTTAGTGGTATCTAACTATACAGGGAGTTTTTATTTGCTGAGGTTTAGGGTTTGAGGTTCTGGAATTCTGTTTGTGGTGCAAACAGCATTGAAAAATACCATAAAAAAAACAGCAACTACTTCCAGAAACAATGTCCTCACCGTTTTATTTTAAGGGTAATCCATAGATCTTGTAGTCAAGAGATCATTGAAACTGTTAGCATGTTAAACTTTGTATTTTTTTCTTTGGGTTGATATTGAACTTAATGACCTCTTGCTTGTAACTTTTTGCTCTATGTTTCCTGGAACAGGTGAGGTGAAGCGCTGAACTGTACCTGGATGAAGAAAAGATTGTCATTAAAGCAGCTACTCAAGGAGGATTCAAGTTTACCACAGGTCCTTTCAGCATGCAGCAGAGACAGCAGAGGGGGTGGGGGGTGAGGGAAGGGGACAGAGGGATAGTTGAAGGCAGAAGGAGATAGGAATCGATCGTGGAAGTGTGTTCCTCCCCACCAACACTGAGGTTAAAGGAGAAGCCTGCGCAGAAGAATGTCCTACTGAGTAATTACAAGAGCACCTCTCTTAACACACACAACTGACCCGGCTTTCATGCCGACCCGTGTTAATAATCAGTGCTCATAATGAACAGAATCCATAGGTCTACTGGGTTAAGGTCCTCAACAACCTTGCTCCAAGCAATAACAGCCAAGGAACAGCATGAAGAGACACTGTGGTTTCTGTTGTCAGACCTGTGCTACGCTACTGCCCCCCTGTGGAAACAAAGGGCACAGACAACCTCCAGTAGATTCAAATGTTCATAAACTTTTACTATTTCAGGAGACTAGATCCACCACTAACAGCTTCTGAGACAGACATGACGTTTCATGAGGAAAATGTACCCATTAACTCTGACTTGTGTGGTGCAGACCAGCAGTCACCTCCTATAGTTTCTGCTCTCAACCAAGTCCGGTTGTCTTTTTCTAATGCCTTTCCTGTCCAGCTTGGCTGTCATAGAACACTGAGGCTGCTGGCTTAAGCTGTATTTCAGTGAAAGAAGCTTTTTCAAGCAAGTTTGCAGCTTTGAAATATGTAACATAGGATAAATATGATGGCAAGCATGCTCTGAATTTAGTTTCACTCCATAGTGTCCACACAGTAAATTTAATTTTTGGCCTCATCTCAGTGATTTAGGTGTGGTTTTGCACATTATACTAGATCAGGCAGTTATTTGCACCTGTCAGTCAGACACAAAAGCCCTTATATCACATATATTTAACATCATTTGATACCTCCTTTGTACGTAATTTAGCGTGTGTATGCATATATGGTTCTGTAAATGCAGGTAAAGCTGCTAAAAATAGCCAATTGACTCCTTTCCCTTTGCCAGGAGACAAGTTTTCCTTTTTTTTTTCTTGTTTGTCATATCTTCAAACATAGTGGAAACACAGGGAACACAGGGCACAGCTGAAAGCAGCAGATCATTACCTGATCAGACTACATCCAAAAGACATTAACTTGTTTTAAAATGTTTAAATCAACATCATTCTGAATTAGACACATTGTATTTTTGGAAGCTAATAACAGAAGTTGCTACAGAGTGAGAACTCACTTTTTTTCTCATCTCTGTTGAGTTGCACGTGTGCAGGTGTCTTTGTCAAATAACAATCAAGTTTGTCTTGTTTTCAAAATAATTATATCTCTTTTTTTTTTTTAAAGTTGTGACCATTATTGAAGCAAATAATGCAATAATTCACTCATTTGGGGGTGTGTCTCAGTGGTAACATTTTATTACTCATATCTGTCATTAATCATCCTCCTTGGCGACATTTTTCGTTAATTTCCTTAATAATATTTTTACTTTCTTGTCAGGAGGCTGTATGCTGATAACCGACATTTAGGGCATCAGGGTATTTTAACCTTTTGAACCCTGATTTACAGTCAGTCAATATGATGTTAATATGACATTTGTAGTCTTAATATGCTTTTGCCAGCATGTCATTGCAGCTACATGATCCTAGACATTTAATGGAAAATTCAAGATGTGTATAATTTTTTACATTTTCCCATAGTTCACCCTTGCATATTTGATATTTCTGAAAATGTTCTGGCATCTTGTTTGGAATTTGGAATAATTTTGTGTGTGTTTGCACAATGTTTGTTGCTGTAATGATGGATCAGTCGTAGGATTCAACAGGGTTCAAATTAAGTTCTTGTTATGCATGTATTGGACCTGGTTCATGGTCTGGTGATTTCAAAGAAAAACATTTACCTTTCCTCCTTCCATGACTTGATATAAAAAATGTAGTCCACTCACATTATATCCACTAATCACAATGAATGTCTATGGAACTAAACAGCAATATGCCAAAACAACAAATACCAGTACAACTGTAACAAATAGGACTTCTTTCTTTGTTATTAAATGTTTATTAATTTTGTTGTGGAGTGAAAGCAACTTCATCAACAAAATGAAATAAAAAAAGGAACCTTGCCCAGAACATGCCCAAAACGTCCGGCTCCCAAAACATCCAGCCCTCTTTTAAGAACTTCAAATAAACAGTTTGAGGCTTAAGAAAAAATATAAAATGAGTTGTTATTTACTAAGAATTATTAAACAGCTGATTTATCTCCCAATAACCAACAGTGATAGCTGTAGCTACACATACCCAAGAAGCTGATAAACAAAAAAGACTTTCTTTCTTACTTTGATTCTAAAAGACTGCAATTATGAGTCACCTCAATGTAAGATTGTTATTTAAACCCAGCCCAGTCAGACTTCAACCCTGTCAGACTGAATGAATAAACCTTCATCTCCGACACTCCTGTAACGCACTCATCACTGAGATTTTAGATACTTCAATACAAGCCAATTTATAGTGTATGAAAATCAACACATCAGACCCATCGTGACCTCACTGTAACTAGCCTCTAGGTCCTATCTAATTACTTCTGACTTCTCATTACATACTTCCACAGGGGAACGAGGTGTTCCCTTGCAGAGGATACATTTCCTTCTGTTGTGATATAGTAAATATCTGCTTTTATTTAAATGTATAGTCATCGTGATAGCCCTAAGCCATCCACATATAACACAATGATTTCTGCAGTCATTCAGATTAGGTTGCACACTTTTTTGAGAGATCTGATACTTCACTGACATGTTTTGAAAGGCTGGAATTTTTGACTGATAGAAATCTATGGGAACAGCCTCCCTAACCTACTAGTAGGCTTAGTAGGCCCCTATTAGACTAATACTGTATATGGGGCAGATGTGTGGTGATAACACCCATTCAAATGGTGTGATAACAGTCAAATCGGGTGATTAAGTTGAGAACACATGCACAGCATTTATGCACACAAATACACACAAATTCTCACAAGCAAATACACAAACACTGCAAATACACAGAATGCAAGTAACTACAGAAGCCTCTGATAAGGTATGGTTCTTTTCTGATGATTGGTATAAGAACTTTAGAAGATTTTATTCATCCCTTCAAGTGAATGTGTGGGCTTGTCTGATGACTCTTTTATTTGACAGATTTTTTGTTATGGTGGGAATGTTCTTGTGTAAGTCTGTGTATCAAGAATTGAGTTTTGTAATTCATAATTTCATTTAGATACATTTGTATTTTACTCATTCTGGGTTTCCTAATATTCCTTAATATTTTTGAGTTGTTTGACAGTTATAGTATTTTTCTGTTACTTTTGTTTTATTTTTTTAAACAGGAATAATTTATTTTTAGGTATGATGTCTATTTTTTTTTTTTTTTACTCAATTGTTAAAATCTTTGTCTTTGAGAAGAGATGTGTTAAGGCCCCATCTTGTGTGGTTCATGCAGACTGATTCTATTCCATGCAAGATTTACAGGGGAGTGGTTGCTAATAATGATGTCGTTGAGTCAAAAATATTATATTTAATTAGATTGCTGGTGAGGAAGAAGTATGAATGCATTCATGGTAAATGGGTGATAGGTATGAGTATTCTCTAGCAGTTGGATGTTGCAATGGCCAACTGTCACCAAAAACAAAATCACTCATGAACTGTTGTGTTGTTTCAGTGAACTGTTGCTTGAAATGTTACTTCTATCTACTGAGATGTGGTAGATAACTGTATTCCAGCTGCCTCCTTATGACTGGGCAGTTAGAAATGTTTGAGATGTTGTGTTTCGGGCCATAACAATTACCAATTGTTACTGAGCTACTATATACTACTGCTACTATATATATATATATATATATATATATATATATATACATATATATATATATATATATACATATATATATATATAGAGAGAGAGAGAGAGAGATATATGTATATGTATATACTGTATATGTGTGTGTGTGTGTATGTGGATGAAACGTGTTTTATCAGGAGCTGGATACTGATGCTGATATAGGTATATTTACAGGATAGTATAACAGGACAGCACTAAAAACTAAATCCCTAAATATGTGCACAACTCTACAAACTTACTGTTTACTGAACATTCATGACAACTTCATGCAGGCTCAATCTTTGTGGTGGCTTCTCCTACTTCTATTAGCATATGATGATGTCTACAGTAAAACATCACAATGGAAGATGACATCATTGCTGTTTCCCATTGTTGCGCTGATCCACTGATGTGAAAACCATCTCTCGTCACCACTGACTTGTGGTGACCCTTGCTGGGTTTTAAACAGTCTTCGACTCCATATGACAGATGCTTGAAACAAAGTTAGCTAGATAGCTGTAGGCTACATAGGAAGCGAACAACAAATACCAATTGTGCGATTGAGAGAAACACACTAAGAGCGGTCCCTTAGAAAAGAAAGACTCAACGTTTGTGCGTTGAGCAGCAACAAACTTTTAATTTTCTCTCCCATGTGTCACAAATGCCAACAACTCCTGGCTCAGGGCAACTCTGACAGAAAACACTACTTGTTTGTGCTCTCTGGTGGGGGGCCTTTTAAATCATTATGTTCTGCTGGTACAAGGTTCAGTAGTTGATCACTGTCAGCTGATGGACAATGGTATCATCAATCAGCCCAACCTGTCAGTGCCTCACATGCTGGATCTGGAACATCTGTGTCCAATCTTCAGTATATCTTTTTTGTTATCAAATTCTTTAAATATTCTGATATTTATTTGCCAATTAACACTTGTGGCTTGTACTTTTCCAGGTCACCTTGGTGGGGAGAAGTTTGTGTAGCTCTGGCACCACATGGTGATGCCTCGGCCTGTTCAGTCGTCCTCCTGGATCCATACGCTTCACATATATTTTATATTCTGCTTTTAGCAGATATTTTGTCATTGTAATCTGTAAACCCTGTAATTTTGTTCGTCTGTTCTGTCTACCTGACCTCTATTGCATATCTGATTGTCCTGGGAGAGAGATCCCTCCTCTGTAGCTCTCCCTGAAGTTTCTTCCATTTTTTTCCCTGCTTCAAGAGTTTTTTGGAGACATTTTCTTTACTGAAATCAAGGTTCTATGGACAGAGGGTGTCGTATACTGTACAGATTTTGAAGCCCTCTGAGGCAATGAAATTTGTGATTTTGGGCTGTATAAATAAAGTTGACCTGACTTGACTTGAGATGAGACATCTGTCATAACAAAACAACACGAGACCCAGGGTCATAATAGTCGAATAATAACGGTAATTTCACAAGATCAGTGGGAGATGCTTATTGGTGTTCTTCGATCCCAGACAGTATATTTGATGGAATGTTTTGTTGATTACTGTCTCTGCAGAAAGGTTGAGTGGTTTGGTCATGAATTGCTTTACTGAATTTTCAAGGTCATCTGGGTTTTTTTTTTCAGTTCAGGAATGCAGCCTAAATCATCTCTCATGCTGCGTGCTTGTAAGTACAGAATAGTTTCTTTCAAGGTTTTGTTTTTGTGTGTGTGTATATATATATATATATATATATATATATATATATATATATATATATATATATATATATATATATATATACAGTGGAGGAAATAATTATTTGATCCCTCACTGATTTTGTAAGTTCGCCCCCTGACAAAGAAATTAACGGTCTATAATTTTAATGGTAGGTTTATTTTAACAGTGAGAGACAGAATATCAAAAAGAAAATCCAGAAAGTCACATTAAATAAAACATATAAATTATTTTGCAATTCATTGAGTGAAATAAGTATTTGATCCCCTATCAAAACATTAGTTAGTACTTGGTGGAGAAACCCTTGTTGGCAAGTACAGAGGTCAGATGTTTCTTGTAGTTGATTACCAGGTTTGCACACATCTCAGGAGGAATTTTGGACCACTCCTCTTTGCAGATCCTCTCCAAATACTTAAGGCTCCGAGGCTGTCGCTTGGCAACTCGAAGCTTCAGCTCCCTCCACAGATTTTCTACAGGATTAAGGTCCGGAGACTGGCTAGGCCACTCCATGACCTTAATGTGCTTCTTTTGAGCCACTCCTTTGTTGCCTTGGCTGTATGTTTTGGGTCACTGTCGTGCTGGAAGACCCATCCCCGACCCATTTTAAGTGTCCTGGCTGAGAGAAGGAGGTTGTCACCCAGGATTTCACGTTACAAGGCCCCATCCATCTTTCCCTCGATGCGGTGAAGTTGACCTGTCCCCTTAGCAGAGAAACACCCCCAAAGCATAATGCTTCCACCTCCATGCTTGACGGTGGGGATGGTGTTCTTGGGGTCATAGTCAGGATTCCTCTTCCTCCAAACACGGTGAGTCGAATTGATACCAAAGAGCTCGTGTTACAACCCTGCTCGCTAGGGAAAAAGAAGCAACATAAAACCAGATGTTAAGGTTGAAATATAAATAATTTATTCCCAAAGGAAAACAATACAAAAAGAGGACGCTGAAAGGGGAAAAAGGCAGGTGGATGCTGCTCAAATCAACAAATAAATATAACAAAAAGAGACTCTGAATCCAGAGTTATGTCGACTTAACAAGGCAAACAAATGAAAATAAACCTACCTAGACCTCGTCTGGTAATGGTGATAAAACCAAAATACAAAATGAACAGCACCCCTAACTGTTGAAAACTAACACAGAAAACCATCTAATGTGTGTGGTCTCAGTAACGAATGCACTAACCCTGGCCCAGTACCCCGACACAAGCCAACAACAATACAACAATACAGAGCATAACCGTCCGAATCAAGTGAGGCGAACTGGCCACAGGGATCAGTCGCCCTGACTGGCAAGCTGACAGACCATTTAAAAACTCCAGTCCCTGATTGTCGACTTCGGATTGGCGCATCTGCACCAGACAGAGCCACACCAATCAGAAACTGCCACTGGAACCGGAGACGAGGGAGGAGCCTGATCCGGGGCCGGAGAGCAACTGAGCAGGAGAGGGAGACCAAAAAAGGATACAAGGCACATACACACCATACACACACATGCAGGGCTTTAAACCCCCCCCCCCCCCCCTTAAGACAAAAGCGAAGAGCTTTTGATAA